>NC_004354.4:3030303-3333333 GCF_000001215.4 Drosophila melanogaster | reverse complement strand
CTCTATAATTATATGTATTATATATACATATTTATAAACTTATAAGCAGCAATCGACAAGACAAACGAATTGACGGCAATTGTTCTTTGGAAAATTGACTTTTCATAGCTTTTGAACAGAAATGCTCTCTAAATTTAAGTTTTGCGCCATGGATATATTCCACGAAAAAATTCGTATAAAATGTGTGTTTCTGTCCCACTTGTTTTGGCGATACACTTGTTGTATTTTTGGAATATTTCGCGTCATTTCTGAAAAGTTGGGTGTTTTTTTTTTTTATCGAATGTCGTGTGCGTACCTCCAACCTTTCGCAGGGTTCTATTTATATTATTTCATCTAATCTATTTGCGTTTTTTGTTTTTCCACATTTTTTTTCTATAGACTCGAGCATCAAAAGTTATTGTTGGAGGCGAGTGTTATTTATTTTGTTTGTTGTCATTGTGGTCGCTGCTTTTGATTAATTAAAGTGTGAGACGACAACAAAAAAAAAACACAAACACCAAGACCAGCGAGAGAGGGAGCGAGAGAGAGAGACAGAGGGGTAGAGAGAGAGAGAGAGGGAGAGAGCGAGAGTAGGTTAAGGCGAGCAGAGAGCAGGCGGTAGCACACATAGGGGTTAAGGGGGTTAAAAACAGAGCGAGATTTCATATTTTCGGGGTCAAGTACATTGCATATACATAGTACACAACAAATTGAATGCCTCCCGTGGATTGTGGAGGCTGTGGTGGCTAACGGGGGGCTGAGGGGGTGTGGTGGTAAAAGGGGCGTGTCAAGGTCACAATACACTTACTTGTTTGATGCTGGAACATTTGTCAGACTTAATAAATTGTTGCGCACTGAACGTAAGCTGGCTAAAATTTGGGCGAAAGGCGTCACAATGAGATCCTCGCCATGGCTGCAAAAAAAAAAAAATAAAAATTGTGAAAGAAATTTTTTAGAAAGGTGAATTGTTATTAGTTTGTAATTGAAATGCAGTGCAAATATTTCTTAAAATAAGCCAAAAACCAGAAGAAGATAAGCAGTGTTAAGCCATGCAATTATATTAACCACTATGAAATATATATGTAAGCTTTAAAAATTATTATTAATAATAATTATGGTGCATGGAAATGCATTAACTGTGCAAACTTTGAAAGTTTCCCTTTGAAGTGCAGAACATTAATGAAAAACAATGAGATTATTTTCCTTTCATATTTCGCAAATAAAACCAATTGAGAAAAAATGATTTTTTAAATATCTAAAAGAATGCTAGAATAGCATTTCACAGAGCCAACCATATTAACAACAACTTTTGCTAAACTATTGATCTTTTTTTTCTCATTACACTGTAATATGCTTTCATAATTGTGCATAGTGTGTTTGGAAACATATAAAAGTCGGTCAACCGAATACTCTTACATCGTACAAGTTTCTAAGGCTCTTTGATGCATTGCCAAAAGCTGCGAAAACAAGACCATAAATAACACCAAGAATTTTAAACGATTTTTTTTTTTTTTTTTGCTAATTTATTTAAATTTTGATCTTTTTCATTTTGCTGTATTCTCTGTTGAAACTATGTAATTTGTTTGGCATTCATTTTGAGTAGAATTTAAATGGCAAAATGTTGTGAAAATCGAATACGGCGCTCAAAAAAAACCAAAAAAAAAAGGTCAGCGAAGAAAAAAGACAAGCGAAAAGGGACGCCATGGCGACGGCCAAGTTTCGCTTTTTATACGCCGCCCTTTTTTTTATGCTGAAAATTCTACGCAAATTGCGGGAAACATATAGAAATAGAAAGGCCACTGGAAGGAAGCTCCAAGATGTGGGCGTGGCTCATGGGCCGGACTTTTCCTTCTTGGCCAAAGTGGCTGAGATTTTTCGCTGTGTGCCAAAAATAAGTAAAAGCAAAAGGAAGCCAAAAACTTGCGAAGAAATACTCAGAATTGAGCATTGAGCAAAAGAAAAAAAAAAAAAACAAGGAGACACGAAACACGTTGACAAACAAAAAATGGCATAAATAATTATGTATAAAAAGCAAATACATATAGACATATATGTGTGTGTATATGCATATGTATGTACATGTATGTATGTATGTGTGCAAAGTTGCGGGGGTGTTCACATCGGTGCCGTCACGAATTGGTAGACAAATTAAACGCTGTGAAACGGCGCCAAAGAATTTAAATTAAAATTAATTGAAAGCGAAACGTGAGGGATGGGCCAACATTTTCCATCATTTCATCAAAATATTGAACAGCATTAGAAAGCATAGAAAACATGCATATTCGAAAATAAATCCATCAATTCGATCAATCGAAATGGCGCTGAGTGAAAGTATAAAGATATTTTAATGTGTGCACAATTTTGACCTTCTTCGCGGTCACAATTGCAATGATTTTCAAACAATGAAAACGCAGAGAACTCATATTTCTGGCCACTTTTCGCTAACTTCACGCTATTTGCTTGCTTAACACACTTTTGTCCGATTTGCCTGACTTTTGGCACGTCGCTTTTATATGGCGCTCATTGAAATCGGTACGGAAAAAATCGTGCCAGACATTATCCATTATCCATCGATAAACGCAAACAACACTGGAAAATGGCGGGAAAAGCGAATGTTGAAAAACAAATGAGTTTGTCTGCCCCTTTTGCACTCGAAGAACTTTCATGTTGGTTAATTTTTTTGTTGACACTGATTTGTCATTTCGTTTTCGGGGTGCGTCCACCCCTGAATATTTTCATAGTATTTCTGTGCCATTTCGCCAGCTATTTCGGGTGTATATTTATATTGCGACGCATTTTCAACACGCCCACCAAAAGATCGCCTCTTTAGTTAAAAACACAGCGTGACTCATCAAAAGACAGTAGTAGACAAATGAAAGATTGATGTAAATAAATTAAATTTTAATCACTATCACAAAGTTTGCAAGCCCACTAATTTGAAGCTAAATGACAAATCCAAACGGATTCCATAAAATTGAACAGCTTAACTCATTTATTTCCCATGATGACTAGAAGCCTAATGGCAAAGGTAGACACAAATATGTATAGTTTCTGGGAATTTGTGCGAAAACAAAATTTGAAACGCAATGACATTCACTCAAATTTAAATAATAAGTGTTTCGCCAGACGGTATTTGTCTGATTTAAAAAGGGAATTCCCGCAGAACGCAGACAAAAAATTGCAAATTAAAATTAAAATTAAATCAAGCATAAATATATACATATGTATAAAAACTAAAGCTCAGCCAAACATATTGGCATAGAAATAAACGCGAACCATAGATCATAATTAATGGAGGCATATATAAAAAAGACACGCGGCCTGTTGGATGTCATTAAAATTGAAATTTGCTATATTTTCGATATATATATGTACATATCTCAAGAGATATATATATATATATATCTATAACATATAGAAGAGGCCAAACTATTTCGAGAGCTGGCCATAAATGGCCCTGATCGTGCCAGTAGTATATCCCTTGATATATATATATATATATATATATACCTGCGCTGTGATTTGATGGAGAACATGTTGTCCCGATCGTTAAGAATGGTCAAAGCCAAATCGTCCTGCATTATCGAGGGTATCATATTGAAGAAACTATGCACTCGCGGCAGAGACTGCGACGATGCTGAGTTTTTGTTTAGCATTTTGCTCTGGATTTTGCACACTTAAAACAGCAAAAAAAAAAAATGAAATAAAATAACGCAATCTTGTTGTTTATAATACACGAAATGAATTTAACAAGCACTTTTGGCCCCCATGGGCCCACTAGTACGAAATTCTTTGCTTCGCTTGATAAACGTCTTTAAGTCGCCTGTTTAGTTTTTTAGTTCTTCTGCGATTTTGAAGCAATCCGGTTTCGGCTATTTTCCGAGATTTCCGCGGCTAGTTTCAGATTTTTTCGAAATTTCCACGAGCAGCCGCTAAACGAGAATGAAGCGCGTCCCGCGGCAGAAAAATACAGAAATCAGAAAGCACAGTGGCCAAACCACACGTAAAAGAAAAAATTATCGCAGACGAGTCTCGCGAGAGCAGAGCGCACAAATTATATTCAACTTATAAAAAAAAAAGAAGAAAAAAAAGAAAATACAATATTTCTACTTGTCGCTCGTGAGAGTGTTTTTTCTTATTTTCATCTCGCTTAAGATTTCAGCTTGCTTTTCATCTTCATCAGGCGAACCGAGCAGCAGTTGCTCAATTATTGCGAATACAGGGTGTGCGAGTGAATGTGTGCCATATATGTAAATACTTTGAAATCAGTTTGCAAAGCACGCATATCGCGTGCAAATCAAATGCAAAATTGCCAAGAGAACGAAGTTCTTTTTTTTTACATTTTCTCGAACCACCCTGTTTTTTTTTTTTGGGAATACGTCCTTCTCTGGGCACTTCATCATTATTACCATTGGCGTCGTCATAGGCAACGCAACTATACTCATGATGAGCACTCGGCATGAGAAAAGATAGCTACGCTCAAATAATTTAATTTTCATTTGCTGTGCCTCCCCCCCCCCATTTCCCGCGCCTTCTGTCGACGCTTTTCCCATCGCACTTACCTACGCTAATGCTTAATAAATTCACCCTCTCTATTTTCGCTGGTTAATATTAATAGTATTAATATTCTTGTTGTTTTTGCTTCTGCAGCTGTTCGCATTTGATTAACGCTCATTAGCGGCAGCAACAAAATACAAATAAAAAAATCAAAACAGCGTTCACATTCATTTGTTAAATACGGCAATGAATTTAATACCTTTCGCATGATAGCGAAGAAATGTATAAATATTAAAGAAATAAGAAAAACGAGGGCATGCAGAGAAAATTAAAAAAAAAAAAATGCAAAACAGAGAATAATGTTACAGGAATTCTAATAATACAAATTCTATGGGCGATTTTTTTTTTTTTTGGAATTTTTGCCTACGCAGCGCACTTAAGCTGATAACTGGGTAATAAGGACCACATTACTCATGCGCACCGTGCGCCGAAATGGGATTTTGAATGCATTATGCATTTATTGCATTGACTGAGCGAATGATTGCAGTCATTACACACAGCTTCAACGACGTTCTAATCTATACACGTAAAAAAAATTAGTTAGCTAAACAATGCATGATGACAAAATCAAGTAAGTTTCAAACAATAAACGTTAGTTTAGTAAATCACATTTAAATCTATATATGCATCATTCCACAAAACTTGATTCGAAAACGATTCTGTTTTATTTCTCAAGTGCACTCATAAACAAAAGCTCAAACTACTCGAGTGCCCAAGCAATTCGAATAAACATTCTCCGGGGAATGAATATCTTCGGGCATTTGTCTTAATCTGACTGATGGCAGTGATTTACAAAAGATTTATGCAATCAAACTGTTTCTGTGCCCACAATTCACATTTGGCTGCCTTGAAAATCAGTCAACTAAAACTATAACCGTTTCAAATGTCCATTAATTTATATAATACTGAATGAGCTTTGCTGCTCTAAATGTGTTGAGTGTGTACACTCCAAGAATTTTGTGTCTTAAATTCAAACTTTACAGGGGACGATAAAAAAAATTATAAATTTGTACTTCTAAAGTGGAACAAATATCTTTTTTTCACAATTCTAATAAATAGATATATTAAATATATACAATAAATATATAAATATATTTATAAAGGTTTTTAATGCCTCCGGTGGAGGCTAAAATTGTCTGTCTATCGGGGAAATATTTTATATTTGGCCCTTATTCGTTTTGGCTATATCATGGAAGAATGCACTCGAAGCTGCCGATATTAAAGCACTTAATTTGCATTTCACTTTTGGCTCAGCACAGCCATTTTCCATTTTCCATTTACCATTTTCCGCTTACCCCAGCCAGCCTGCCATTTCCATGCCACACACACACACACACACACACACAGCTATAAAAAGGAATTTCTATTTTTTCGCCGCTGGGTGTGAATGACAAATCTGCAATGTGCGATGCATTTTTCCTGTATATACACATACAAATATACAGTATACATATATAGATGTGTATATAGTGTCTCACATATGTATATTAAAGCTAAAATTATGCGCCCGCAATCACGAGCACTCACGAATCATATTCAGGCACTCACAGTTTATTTTCTGTTCTTTTTTTTTTTTTTTTTGAGGCAATTGATGCAGTGCCTCCACTGGTGGCAGTGCAAATTTAATGCACGGGAAAAATGTATTTTATTTAGTTGAAGATGAAGCAAAAGCATTTCTCTACTGCTGCCTCATCTTGGGCCATATTTTATGGGATCTTCGCTTTGCTTTTTCGGTCTTGTTTCGTGTGCCACAGCGTTTCTTTGGGTGTCACGCTGCGTATGAGTAATGCGAGAAACGGTACGTATACGCCCGGTGGTACGAGCGATGCACTGCATGTGGCAACTAGACTGCGACCACAGCGGGTGACTTTCTCGAGAGAGAGAAAGAGAAAGAGAGATAGAGAGAGAGAGAGAGAGAGAGAGAGAGTTCCCCCTGATTGACTTCTGTCAGCAATTATTCCGTTTTATTTATTTTCTCTATATACAATTCTCTGTTTTTTTTTTTTTTTATTTTGGGGCCTTGGCACTTGGGCACAGGAAATAGGAAATGTTTTTCATATTTAAATTAGCTTGGCCTGCACTCAATAATATGCCAGATGTCAGCGTCATTCGATGTGCGAAATTCCTTTTGCAACTCGTGACTGTCCAAGACAAATGGGAATGACTCAACAACGGGTTATGTCGAAAGTCGAAAGATTCGTTTGTACGTGGGCTTAAGTTCAAAGTTCATTGAACCAAGAAAAGGCTGTTATGCAAAAAGGAATGCGTGCAAAGCCTTGATTACAAAGTACAGGAACAATATTGTTGAAAAATAATTCGAAAGAGAATTATTCCTACGCTAAAATGAAGTACACACGTAATTCTTAATTGTTATTTACGTCCTTTTATAAAATAGATTTTATACCATACCATTGTTGCTTACAACATACATTTAAACACTATGATTTAATCTATCAATGATTGCAAGCAAGCAAAGTAAACAAATAAAATGTGATAAAACAATGGAAATCCATGATAAAATAGCTACAAATTAACCTTAATAAGTCCGCAAACATAATTTCGCAATATAATTATGTATATGTAATTATCGGGTATTCAAGTGGTGAAAACCAAAAACAGCATGCTAATCACAAAATGCAGGACGGCAATGGCGGAATGAAAAGGACAACAAACATACAAACATCAAATGCAAAGGCAGGCAAGACATAACGATAGAGATAGATAGATAGATAGATAGATTGATAGATAGCTAGATAGAGAGAGACAGAGATAGATAGATAGAGAGAGAGAGAGAGAGCGATATAGGCAAATCAATTCTCTCGGCATACGTACGATCGGTCAACGAGTATAGAGGCTTCCTGTTCTTTAAACCTGGAAAAAGGGTTACAATCTTAATAAACAACGAGTATACAGACAACAATCATAAGAATTGTACTAAGCTTAGTGAAGTAAATAGAGGGAATTATAGGTTAGAAAATGGGGGAAAACTAAGCGGAAACTAGGGGGGCAATTACGATGGTAAACTAAACATGTGTAAAATCAAATCATATTTTTGATATACAACTAAAAAAAAAAATACGAATAGTCCTTTCGTAACTTTCAATTAAATATATACATATAACACGTACATTACTCTACGGGGAATGTAAAACTGTTCAGCTCTTTGGAAACTAAGCATATGTTGCACAATTGTTGTTACCTGAAGTCATTAAATAAGTCTATACACACCCATGTAATAATTGCGAAATGCATCCAGCTTTAGTCTCAATTGTTTATGTTTCGAACACGAAACTAAAACGAACAGTTTGCAAACTAAAACCACTTAATACATTGCACTGTTTAATCGAAAAAAAAAAAGAAAACTGTGTTGTTTATATCGAACTTATATCGAAGTTCATATATGAGATTAAGCAGGAATTTTCTAATTCCACTTTGAATGCGAAAATTCTCATTCAAATTATGAATACATTTAAGAAGAGTCGGCGAGCCTTTTCTCTATGTGTATTTTAGCCGAGAGACCAATTGATGCGTCACGTGCAGCCAAATGCTAAGTGCGGGGGGTTGAAAGCGGGTGGAAAGTGGGTGGAAAGTGGGGAAGTGGGGCGGCAATGCCCGACGACTTTCGCTGACGCAGACAATGACCCCGCCGCATAGATCAGTGCAAATCCAGCGTAATGACGTCATTCTACCACGTCACAACAAACAGACAGACAAACAGAAAATGTGGCGAGCAGAGAAGGGGGAGCTGGGGCTGCACAAAAGTCGAAGTTGAAGTGTTGACATTTAAGCACATGGCCAAAAGGACACCACCCCACACCACCCCTAGTCATCAACCACCAGCCCCGCCCCTTTTGGCAACCGACTTCGCCGCCCATTTGTCTCCTGCATTTAGAACTTTGTGTGCAAATGTCATTGGGCGCAAATAAAGGGGGATGGGCAGTGCAAAGGCCCTTTTACATAATAGGAGGTCAACTTAATCGGACCTTTGGCGACATTACGTTATCTAACTTTGTTTTGTTTTGGCAATAGAGAAAGCTCGTCGTAGGATTTATTTTGTACGGCATTCGTTCGTTTGAACCTTGGTTGTGACATTAAATTTATAATATTGTTGGTTTGTTTGTTTTCTTTTTTTTTTCCACCACATTCAAAGCTGACTTGAAGGAAATATGAAATCGTTTAAACAATTTGGATTTCCAGCACCTCAGTTGACCGCAATTAACCCGAAACTAAAGCACAAGCAATGCAAGAAGCGGAAATCCAACGAAAAGGATTTCACAACCTTTCTTCTGCACTTCCTTCAAAACTCTTAATTCCAATTCGGTTTCTATTTTACCAGCTCTCTGTAGTTTTTCCATCAGTTTATAAAGTTAATGGCAACGCAAGTTGCAGCCAACAGGATGAATTTCAAAAGGAATTTCCATGGTTGGCTGGACGAAAACTTTTCCGAGGGGGCAAAGTCACCTGACTCAGTTTTGGGAACAAATTAAGGCCAGAATTTAGGATTTCGCGTAGAAGAAATGCTCCATTGAATCTTATTTGCATTCCTCACTCTGTATTGATTTTCTTGTACGCTACTTTTTTTTTCGATTTTTTTCTGTTTTTTTTTTTTGCAGTGAACAAGTCTTGGAAATCCTACCCCACTACAAGAATTGTTTTCTGCCATTTGCTGAAAACAATTCCACTTAACTGCATCTATTATTATTGTTGCCATGATTATTTTCTCGTTTTTCGGACTGGCTGTCCGAAAATGTGAGATGGAACATCCCGATATGCCGACAACAAAATATTATGACTAATTGTGAGCTGTTTTGCTCGAATGACGACCTTGACATTTACACGGAAAATAACAAAATCCAAAAAGCCAAATGGATGGTGGGTGGCTGGTGGGTGGTGGGTGGTGGGTTGGTGGTATGCAAGACAGAATATCGGACAGTCGGCTAATTATTTGTTATTAGTGTTGAAATCTTTATGAAACTTGGTCGTCAGTCAATGGTTTCGGTACTTGGGTATTGGGTATTGCTCGCTCAGCTCAGGATTCCCATTCGCCAATCCATCCATAAATACATATGTAAGTGTGTGTGTGTGTGTGTGTGTGTGTGTAATTGACAGCTCATCAGGAACATTGTTTGAAAGTGGCAGCCCCTAGAAATATTCCAACTTGATTGAAAGCAAACGCAGCGTGCGTTGAAAGGTGAAGATTGCCACTACCCTTCCCTTCCCTTCCCATCTCTACACTCTTTCCACCCACACGTTTCCTTCTTCTGGTTTTCCCACGACTCTTTCCCCAGGGGAGGAGCGGCGGAGGGAGTGGGGGAGTGGGGGGTGGGACAGTTTGGCAGGCCGAAAAACTTTGAAGGCAGACAAAAGTTTTCGGCTTCCATGCCACACCGAAAACAAATGCAAATTGCGTTGCTGTCGCCTGCCAAAAACATTTGACCGTAAAGGGAAAACTACAACAACACCTGAGGAAAAAAGCAACCCACAACAACAACAATAGGGATGGCCATAAAGGAAAAACAAAACGCCTATATCAACTAAAATTGAGTTGGTTCTATTTGAACGAATTACACAACAGATACTACAAAGAATTTCTTATAATTTTCACTTTTAATAAACTTTAAATCGCTGTACTAAATATAATCGATTTTATTAACAGCGTTTTTGTTGTTGTAAAAATTCAGCTTGTTAGCCATATTGATTGATTGATTGATTGATTGAGGTTTTTCCTTTTGATCGCAAGATGTTTTCCGTCCTGATTTTAAGTGTTCTATCGGGCCAAAAAATTTTGCTTTTGTAATTTTACAGCCAATCATTTGCGCCATACATTCAAAGGAAAGAAGGTGGGGAAAACTGAAAAACTGAAAAGTGGCAAAAAGGGAAAGCTCACTTTTGGCGCTGTGAAAATGTAAATATTTTGCCAGCCTTTGCTCGCGATTTTCCCCGCCTCTCTCCCTTTTTTCACCCAACTGTTCGTGGTGATCATTAACCGCCTTCCACTTTTGTTTTGTTGTTATTGCAGCTGCATGTGTAATTAGGGGGTATTGTTTTTGTGCATATTACATCTGTACGCGTAAGCTTTCGGTTCGAGTATGTGTGTGAGTGAGTGTGTGTGTGTGAGGGAATTTCGCTTTTGTCTGTGCTTGCATGGCCCCATTGCCGGTGCCAAAACTGAAAAAAAATAGTCGGAGTGCAGGGGGTGCACTCAAAAATACAGCAGCCAGAATGCTAGCCAAAAAAAAAAACTGACACTCACTATGAAACACATACAGCAACACAAACGGAAGTAAAAAAAAAGTAGTGGATTTCCGGCCCCAGTGTTGCATAACGCGATTTTGGCCATGCATGTGTAATGGCTGTTTTTTTGTTTTTTTTTTTTTGGACGAGGGAAACTACTGTGACTAACTAATTGAAGTTCAAGCCTTAGGCGCTATAAAAGCTGTGCACAAAATATGCCCAGCAACAGACAGCAGATGCAGTGCGCAAAATGCATCTACATAGAGATTAAATTTAAGGTTGTACGGTTTAACAAAGAAAAAGCCTCGGAGCCTAAAATGCCAGCAAAGTTGTTGCACTTTTCGCCTCTGTGTGCGTTTCGAATTTAGCTGGCTCTTTGGAGGGCCCTCTTCCCCTGTCAGCTTCGCACCTCATATCTCTCCCTTCATCTGACCTTCCGAATTCAAATATCTCTCGTCAAGTTCATGTTTGCTCAAAGCGAAAACGGCTAGAAATCCTTTAAACACCAGCTTAAAATGGTTTCGAAAACTGAAAACGCATTAAAGCCTTGTTTATTATAAAACTTATTTCATAATTGTTGAAGTGAAAAATATAAATGTAAATTATAAGAGAATGAAAAACCGAAATAAAGCTTAAACTGTATTTGTTTTAAAGAGTGTAGTAGGAATTATAGATACGGAGCGAAAACGGAGAAGCAGAGCCATCATAAAATTAAATATTTTCTATGTGGTGCCGATAGAATCGAGTAAAACAAGACATGTAGTAGAAAATAGTAGGAAACCATCTTTAAAATAGATAGAGAAAGACACGCTTTAAAAAATAAGGAAGAGAGTACAGGCATAAACGATTATATGGTGTTGGTAAAGACCAAATAGAGCAGAGAATGAAAGGAAAGTCAGTATAGAAGAAGGTTCCCCGCAAAACGAATAAACGAATAGTATCGAATTGTATAAGGTAACAGTGTAGATAAACACCACAGAAAACAACACTAAACGCACTCATAGTAATCGTATCAGAAAAATGTCCGAACAAAGCAAAGGAACCATAAGCGAAAAAAACGATAATCAAAGCCGTTTCGAATAAGGGAGAGCGCCACAAACATGGAAAAGGTGTTGAAAATGGCCAGCATCATCATTATCTGAGCTCCAATTGAACAGTTGAATGTTTATTGGTTGGCATTCACAAAATAATAACGAAGGAAAAATCAGCAACTTAAATATCCAACTCAAAACATATGCAATAATGAATTATATATATATATATATATATATATATATATATATATATATGTAGATGGGGGGCAATGGGAAATCAAGTGGTGTGCAAAATCTTCGTTAGGAACTTACCTTTCGCTAGCGATGCTTGAGTTTCGGGACATGGACTTGGGTGACATCTCAAAGTCCGAATCGGAGCGATATAGAAACGATTCGCGACGCTGCGGCAAATTCTGTAGTACCAAACCGGCGCTGGGTGAGCCGCCCTCGAGCGGTGATCTAGCGCCCTGGCCATTTTCTACATCGAAACTGAAACGATAATGTTGAGAAAATTCGATTAGCATGCTTTTGCAATGCCAATTAATTGTAGATATATGTATAAGTAAATAAGATATTTGTATATGTTTTCTACAGACCCATGACACATATCGTTTTTGTCGAAAAAGAAATGAACCTAAAATGTGAGAGCAAAGCCACCGGAAACGGAAGCGCGCCTAACAAGGCACATTTAAAGTTTCATTTCGTTAGTCATCTCTGGCTCTTTTTTTTTTGTTCAGCTCAGTTGTCTGCGGCATAAAGTTTTTCTGGCTGGCAAAATTCTTGTAACAAGTTCGTCCCACTCCAAAAAATAAAAAAAAACGAAAAAAGTAAAAGTCAGTCCGGTTGGACAGAAAATGTAAAAGGAAAGTTTAGTCAATTCTGGGCCAAGACTCCGAGTTTTGGGGGAGATATTAAAAAAAAAAAGTAAAATTAAATAAAAGAAACTCCCTTTAAACTGCCGGCTCATCTTGACAACAAAAAAAAAGGTCGAGCTTCAATTTGCCGCTAGGTGGCTGCTTAAAACTTATAATCAGCCTTCGGTTCATTAATGCCAATTTAATCTGATGCAAAAGCTTAAGAAATAAACACTAAAGTAATGTAACATAGTAAAAGTCATAAGCGTATATCAAGAAACAGACTGCAATAGAAGTGAAGTGAAAACTAGCCGAATTGGTTAACTGCAAAAAATATCAATTCGTACGTTTCCGACACTTATTCGCAACTTTCTTGTTTTATACTGTTGAGAGCAGCAACCATTCCACTTTTGGTGCTTTTCAAACACCTCCCCTTTCATTTTCCTCGCCACGCTGAGGAAAAGTCGTAAAGAAAAATGATGTTTTAAGTAAAATTTATACCGGGGTCATTAAGTAAACTTGGCACAAAGTTGTTGCCGCTTGTTGCTACTGCTACTGTTTGGTTTTTTTTTTTTTGGTTCATTTCTTGAGGCTGGAAGGTTGAAGGTGCTGGGAAAGTGCTGGGAAAATGCTGGAAAAAGGGGGGGGGGGGGGGTGGCGGCGTTGAGCAACAATGTCGCCAGATTCCCTCGCATACTTTGTGGCGCTTTCCCGCAAATGTTATGGCAACAGCAGCGCCGGCGACAAACTGTTTTTAGTTTAGTTTCGGTTTCCAGATTCGGGCATACACTTTCCCACCATTCTTTTTAGTGAGTTTTTTGTATATTTTTAATGGTGCTATGAGCAATCTTTATTGTTGCTCTACATTGAAGAGCAGTCTTTTTTTTTTTTTTTTTTTTTTTTTTGACAATCAAAACAGTTGCGAACGCGAAATAGGAAAATTTCGCTATTGTTGATTTTGGTTCTCAACTGGTTTTCTTGTGCTTTTATTTAGTCTAAAGATATGTGCACTTTATAAAATACAATTTTATTGTTTTTCCATGTTTTCAGCATGGCAAAGCGAGTTATTTTTTTTTTTGTTAATAAAAATTCAAAACCACACAAAGCGATTGAAAATAATACAAATTCGTTGTGTTCATTTTGACGAGGTATTAAAGTATTTAAAATCTCATTGCATTTGCGTACCATTTTATTCTAAATTCAGTTTATTCGTTTGTTTGTCAATTAACTTCTTTCACTTTTCGCCGCTATTCACTCATCTGATTGTCTCCCGGTTTTTGCCCAATATTTATTTAGTTACTTTGTTAAGCACTCGTGCATTCATTCGCACCGTGAATGCAGCATTCATTCCCTTCAAAGTCGCCGAATACTTGGCGCCTGATTATCCTTATGACATCCCAAGGACCTGTCGTAACACTCGAAAAGAACTCGCCCAACATGGAGACAAAAAAAAAAAAACAACACTCAAGCTCATAAAGCGTCCTGTCAGAGGCAGCGCGCAAAAAACGCAGATAAACCAAACAAAAAAGCAAACAAAAAAATGTGAGCAAAAGCGCGAAGAAAGGCCAAATAGAAAACAAAAGATGGGCGAGAGCAGGACAATTATTCGGCGTGCGAAAGAGAGGTCCAGCATGGCCAACGAAAGATACGGCAATATTACAATTAAGCAACATCGCCCAAACTCTAGGTGAAACATAATTTGGAAAATTTTAAACTCGATCCACCAGTAGAAAGCTATAGTAGCTCATCATGGGTAGCTGTATATCTCAAGCGATTCCCATTCATGCAGAGAATATCCTTGGGATTTCACATATCTATAGATTCGGGAATTCAGATTGAGCTTACCATCCACTATTTAGCGACTGTAGCTCATCTCCTTGCTGAAACACATACATACGTCTTTATCCTTTGAGCAACTCCCAGAGACTTTCTTTATTTATAATTGCATACTTGCAGGCGCACCCAAACACAATTACGTACGAGTGGGTGGTGCTGTTGGGCAATTTCTTCCATTCTCTCTCTCTTTTTTTTTTTTTTTGGTTGGCCAAGTGGGTTTTCCTTCGTTTAAGCCGTGACGTGCTTCCAGCCACACACACAGTCGCACTCAAGCCGGATGAAGGCGAAAGTAGCTGGCTGGCGGCAGATTGGCATTGTTATTGTGCCAAGGGAATGCGGGTGGGTGGGGAATTGGGGGGGGGGGGGGGCGGATAAGCTGGAGAAAGCGGGAGTGGCGGACGAACAGGAAGTGGCAGGATGGAGGAGTCGGGCGAAACGGAAGTCTGCCCGACGGCAGCTCTCTTCATGTGCCTAATTATATGTGCAAATAAATGAACGACGCATACTGATTGCGTGGGTGTGAGTGTGCCTGAGTGTGTGCGAGTGTTCACCGCCATCTGTGTGTTTAGGTTTCGTGTTTATGCACAGCTCTATGCTTGTGTGTGTGTGTGTATGTGTGTGTGTGTCTCATAGATGTTTGCCAAAGACAAAAGGTTGGCTCTGTCGAATAAAAAAGAGCGCTAAGCTCAACGCCCAGCGCCAACTTAATTAGTTTGTTAAACTCGCAGCTCACACACACACACACACACACACGCATATGCACTCAAAGGGTGTCTGTGAGAGCCCTTTGGCAGGAAAAATGGCGCGCCAGTCCGGGAAAACAAAGGAAAACAGAAGCATTTTCAACAACAGCGAATGATTTATAAAGGAAAATTGTTTTTCTGTTGTCTTGTTTTCGATGTAATAAACTATGTTGAAAGAACTCATAGCATATGATTGAATTTTATGCTGATAGTATAGCCATTAGTAGGCTCTTTTTAAATCAAATATCCCAGCGTATCTTGAAGGATTTTTCTTAGCCACAAACACAACGAGGGCAAGTGGTAAGTGGCCTCTCACTACCACACAACACATGCACCAAAAATACCGAAAGCCGTAAGACCTTGAGGGCAAATGGAAGCCCGAAAAGAATTCGAAAATAAAATACCCAAAAATCCAAAAACCAAAGCAAAGTGCAGAGAGAGAGAGAGAGAGAGAGAGAGAGAAAGAAAACTGCAGGCGAAAGAGACAGGGCAACGAATGCAACTAACTGTGGGTGTGAAAAGTGGGAGTTGGGAGGTGAGTGGAAAGTGGGTGGCTCGTGAGAGCAAAGAAAAACTGTCACAAGGCCATTAACAAAGCCTGAGACTGACTGCCATGAGGTTGGACGATGATGGAAGACAAGGGGGTGGTGGCAAAAAAAAAAAAGATAAAAAAACAAAATTAAAATTTCCACAGAGAAAAAGTTCTCGAGTGCCTAATGTAAACTTAGTTGCAGGTTGTGGATAGGATACCATTGACACCAATCGCAAATCGTAGTACAAAATAGTACTTTTGGAATCATATAAATATAAGATACCCACAAATGCCGACTTAAGCAGAAACCCATAGGTTTTTCCACCGTGTGATAATGTTTTTTAATGTCGAGGTGAAATGGATGGATGGATGAATGGATGGGCTGCAAATGGAAAATGCGGGCAATGGGCGATGGGCGGTGGGTGGATGTTGCATGTGCATGTTGAATAATTTCACCTGACAGGGCGTGTCCCGTATACCGTGTATGTGTGTGTATGTGTGCGTGTTTCTGTGCGGACAGGATACGCTGATTTTCATTTCATTGCGTTGTGCATTTGATTAACCATCTGGCGCCGTCATCTCTCGCCAAATTGAGCATGTTGCCAGCTCTTGGCAGCCATTTTCGGAGTAAAAGCGAAGCGGAATGGCAGGGAAAAACCCGTGTGTCGAGGGGGAAGAAAATGCACAACGAACAATTAAGTGCACTAACCAATTGAGAGGACTCAATTGCGGCCAACTGATCTGGCAATTTGCGTGCCATGGAATTGGATTAGTTCGGAATTTGTTTGGTAAACACTTACTTACAAGTTCAGAGTGGAAAATAGTGAATGGCAGTTAGCAAATAAACAATATAACTTAAATATTACTATACTATTAGTTAGTCATATTTCTCATTGTGTTCATTTCCCAGTTGCAATTGTTTCAACCCAGTTAGCATGACAATGAACAAACCACACAAGTCACTGCAAGTATTAGATTTTAGTGGTTTTTTTTTTTGCTGCCTTACCCTGCATTTTTAATTACTACCCATAGTTTTTCAGCTTTATTATTTCCACTGCCGTTGCCTTGGAAAATGTAATAAGAAAAAAATGCGTAACATGGCAACCCCTGCCATTCGTTATGACAACCCAGCGTGTTTCATTTTCATGCGAAAACTATTTCTGAGAAACACAGACTGCCAGGAAAATTACGCCAGATAGTTGTTGATCAAATTGCCGGGGCTGAAAACAACCGAGAGTGCACACATCCCAGTTGTACGCGCAATTTTACCCGGAAAAGCCTTTAATGAAGACCCAAGGAAAATACGGAGTGACTGCCACGGCGGCTGCTCAGATTCTTTGCGAGGATGTTAGAAATTTTAGCACACGTCGCCGCAATATTCTCTACCTAATGCACCGATATCTGGTGGAGAATGGATACTATGCGAGTGCCGAGTCCTTGAAAAGCGAAGGACGTCTAACCGACGAATACGAACTGTGCGACAATATCGATCTGGATGCCATGTACCTGGAATATGCCAGCTTTTATAATATGAAATTTGGTAAATATCCGAAAATTCTTAAAAAAGTCGGAGCCAAAATTAAGGTGGAAATGGGTGGTGGAAAGGCGCATGAGAAGACGCCGGCTAAGGAATTGCCCAAGAAACCACCGACTACGGACGCTTCTCTGGCCAATTGGCACATAGGTGTCGGCGCAGCCACACAGGCGTTGAGCAACGAACAGCCGTTGCAGATAAAGAAAATGGAAACAGCAACGGAATCGAATGGCCAGGATAATGCTTGTGAAATCGAACATGTCCATTTGGGTGGTGATGATGTTCTCTTCTCCTCCTTGGAATGGCAATCTCTGGCGGAATTGGTCAAGACATCGATATTGCAGGAAAATATCAAGATCAAGTGGTCGGATGTTTGCGGAAATCAGCGAGCAATTGAGTTGATCAAAGAGGCGGTACTAACGCCCATTGAGTTTCCTCAATTATTCGCACATGGCCTGAAACCCTGGAGATCCTTGCTTCTGCACGGACCACCGGGCAGTGGAAAAACCCTTCTCGCCAAGGCTTTGTATTCCGAGACACAGGGTCAAGTGACATTCTTTAATATAACTGCCAGCATTATGGTCAGCAAGTGGCGTGGTGAATCCGAAAAGATACTGCGAGTTCTCTTTCACATGGCAGCAAAACGAGCACCATCCGTAATTTTCTTCGATGAAATCGAAAGCTTGACCTCGAAAAGGGACAGGGCCACGGATCACGAAAGTTCCAAGCGCTTTAAGAACGAACTTTTGCAACTTTTGGACGGTATGGAGCACTCTCTGAACGGCGTTTTCGTCTTGGCCAGCACCAATTTGCCCTGGGACATTGATGAGGCCTTTTTGCGGCGTTTCGAAAAGAAACTGCTTGTCCAGCTGCCCAATGCGGCGGAAAGAAGTTGCTTGATTAACCGACTTTTGGGCAGCAGCATATCGCTGAATCCACGACTACTCGAGCAGCTGGTGGAGATCTCCGATCATTTTACCGGCGACGAAATACGTCTGGCTTGCAAGGAGATTAGCATGCATCGTGTGCGTTGTGCCACCAAGATTGGTGATCGATCAATCGGCTTGCTTGCTAAGGAATCGCCGGCAGCTATCGAAGCGAATGTGGAGAAGGCCTTCCGGCAAGTGCGACCTTTGGGCCAGAAGCTGTTGGCCAAACACGAGCAGTGGCAGCAGGAAAACGGCTCGTAGGCTGGAATCTCGTAATATGGATATATTTTTTAAAAGCAACTCAATAAATATCTTTTTTTTTTTTAATTTACAATAAAACATTTAAGCCCGTTTGATGATTTCAATTGACTTTTTAAATGTTCGCTTGCGTAGCCAATAACTTGAGTAATGGTAAGGGTAATTAGAATTTCCTTTAAAACATGTCTAATTAATTGTGTATATGTATTGCACATCAATATCCTTCATTTGTTACCTGCCCGTGGTGCGTCTCCTGGCTCCGGCGATTGTCATCCGTGAGACATATCTACGAATCCGTCCGCTCGACCTGCGTTGCGAGGTATTCCCGGTGGTCACCGACTTGACGCTGTATTCCGTGGCCGTGGAGCTTCGGCGATCGCTGGTCATTAGATCGGAGCACATAGATGAGGACAGAATAGAGGCAGCCGATCTGCGCTTGCCGCCAGTAAAGGTTCCACCGCCGCTCGACGAGGTGGTGGTGGCGGAACTATCCGATCTGGAGAAGAGCGACGATCTCTTGCTGCGACTCGATGATCCGGTGCCTGCGGCATCCTGTATATTGCTATAGAACTCCTCGGTCTCTCGGTCGTAGGTCTGATCCTCATCGTCCTCGTCCATGGGATCCACATCGAATTCCTCGCCCTCCGCCTCAGTGGCCATTGTATCGCTTCTCTGGCTTAGTCCACGATTTCCACGATTTCCATTCGATAGGGACGACGAATGCTGTTGCAGTTGATAGTATTCGTGGCAATCGCCTCGAGAGCCCCGGGATCTACTGCTACCACTCAGATATCGATACGGTGCCGAGCTGGAGTTGCTTGTGGTGGTGCTCAAGGAGTGTCGTTTGCTGGGGCTTACATCGAGGTTACCACCATTGATGGCCTCGCCGCCACCATCGCTGTCGCCACCGCCAACGCTGCCACTGAAGGTGACCTCATGGAATTTCGATGATTTTCGACGAGTTCTCGGCGCCATTGCCTCGCCGTTGTTGGCCAACGAAATCGAGGGTCTCGGCCGATTGTTATTCTCACCCTTTTGATTCAGATCGCCGCGATGATCCTCACCGCCTTCGGGCATCAGGGTCAAGGCCAAGGCAGGACGACCTCGTTTTCTGCTCCACGGAAAGGCGCGAATAAATGCAAAGATGATGAACAGTGTGGCTATCATCTTGTCACAAAAATCTCTACTTCTTTCCCAAGGAATTTGTATTTCGTACTCTAGAAAATGGCGCGCACATCCTTGGGCATTTTGATTTCGTTGTCGGATTTTAAATTTTTTAAATAGGTTTTTAATTTCGTTTGTCTTGCACTTGCTCTTATTTTAGCTAAGTTCGTTTTCGATTTTCTAATTTTCAGAAAGAGAAGGAGAAAGAGTAAGATGCGTGGCGAGGCGAGACAGAAGAAGTGTGGCGGTGTGTATAAATGAAGCTGCAGTTGACAGACACGTGCGCCCCGAAATGATGATGGATCAACAACGGTCAGCCGAGGAAAATAAGGGAAAATCGTAAAGAGAATCACATTTTCAAAAATTGCACTAAACTATACATTGTACATTCTATTTTTCTTAAGGTTAGGTGTACTTAAGGTGAGTCATCGTTGCTTAACTTTTGAGCGACTAACATAATATTGTTTTTTCGTTGCAGGAGGAAAACCCAAAAGGATTTGAAAAGCATAATTTGTTTGTTGTTACGTTAGCCAACTGCAAATACATTTTCCACTCTCTGCGCGTTTGCTGTTTCCTGATCCGCCCTTCATTTATATATATATACATAAATATATTATACAGATAGCGCATCCTTGTGCGAGTTTCGTTCCGTGTGACTGACAAACTGGCGGATAAACTGCTGGATGGACACGCTTGTCTATCTGGCTGCGAGTGAATTTTATGCGCAATTTTGATGGCGCTGCGAGCATATTATGATAATCAATGCACAATTATTGCACACACACATGCACACACCAGGACATGGGATATAGCGCATAAAGGACTCTAAGTGCAGGGCAACTTTTCCTTTCTCTTCGCGTTTTTTTTTCTTTCTTCCTTCTCGAGTAGCGTTTTCGCTTTGTAAAGGTTCCCCACATCTCGTTTTTTTTTTTTTTTTCATTTTCCCTTGTTAGGAAGACAACAAAAATTGTCCATGTTGTATGGGGGAGCGCAGGACAACAACAACACCAACAACAAGGACAACAAGGACCAGTGGGGGCATTAAGGACCCCCAGAGGAGGCATTCATCGTTGTTGTTGTTGTTGTTGCCTGAGCGGCTTACCCAACTGATGATGCTCCTTACTGCTATCTCAGTATCTTCTCCATCATCCTGCACACAACCCTGCCGTTGACCTAAACTATAGCTAGCTACTTTTTAGTTCAACCATAATTGAAATGATTTAACAATGAGCCCGGCAATGCAGCAAAAGGGGGCGCGCGGGGGCAGGAATGCAGGAAAGCTAAGGATGAGGGATTAGGTGGGTCTTTAGATTTCCGAACTGCAAGGAAGGCCAGGGAAAGTTTCACGTGCCAACTTCTAAGATATTAAATAAATGTAAAAAAAGCATAAAAATTAATGCATTCCTTGAAAGCAGGCAGCTAATTTTTAAAAGCTGGCATTTTTACAGCCAATATTAACCTAACTCAATTGCGATTAATTAAAGTTGTCATAAGGCTACGAGCGCAGAAAGCGTAGCGAATTCTAGGCAGAAAGAGGCAGAAGTTGATGAAGCTGCTGCTGCTGCTGCTGCTGCTGCTGGTGAAACCCCCGTGCAATTTCCCCTTTATGGCACGCACTACTTTTTAATTTGTTTAAATTGCATTAAAAAAGAAAAACCCGAGAGGTAAAACCTAGAAATAGCGGCCAGGAAAACTTGACACGAAGCGAAGGGGCAAAAGGAAAAGCGAGTAAGATGTGGGGCATCCAAAGTGAATTAAGCGCAGCAGCAAGAACACTTTTCTTATTCGTTTTTCTAAATAAATGTACATATATACCGGTGAGAGATGTCCCAAGGAGAGCTTGGCAAATAATTTAAGCAGAATATTTCCATTTAATTAGCAAATGAGCCTAAGTCAGTAAAAGTATTCCTTCGGGAATATTGAATGCAAGGGTTCAGGAAACTTTTCAATTAGATTTTTCGTATGTATGTATATAAGAATTAAAGTGAAAGTGTATTAAAGTAAAATACCAAACCATCTCTTTTCTAAACTTGTGCATTTTTAGAGAGACTAGCCTGTGTTTTTTAGTTCCTGCAGCATTTAAGAGTGCTACATACTTCGTTTTGCTATTTCCCAGTTGGCATTGCAGCGCCATCTAGCGTGAGCGGGCTGCGTCACAGGTGGCACTGCAATATCCTTCGAATCCTTAACGTCCAGAGTTCGCCACCACCTGCCCTCCACATCCTCATCAATCTCCTCATCTGCTCAACTCTTGTGGCCCCCATTTTTTTTTTTTCTAAGTGTTGCTAAACAAGCTGGAAACAGGGCCGCGCTTTCTCCGCTTTCTCCTTTCGAGCGTACATCAGCCCCTTTTTCAAGGAATGCCTTGGGCCCTGTTTGCTACTTTCACAGCGACTGCGCCTGTTCAGCCACACACACACACACATACACTTGCCACTGGTCCACAAACACAAACGCAGACACCCACACAAATATTTCCTTTCAATTCTTTTTTTTTCCAGCTCTCTTGTTGCTTTTTTCTGCTTTTCTTTTGCAACTAATTCCACTCTGGCTAGGCGCATACTTCTACAGCAGCGGTCAATAGTTCAGATGCCAGATTTTCAAAAATAAAAGTGCATTCGAGTTTAAACAGCTAAAAATGTCTTAAAACCTACGCGTTAATATAAAAATTTTTAAAGTGAGACAATATTTTCTTAACACTGTTGTTTAAGTTAGTTCTATTGTCTTGTCCGCAACTGTTTGTGTATGAGTGCCGTTGCTTTTGTGTGTGTGTGTGTGTGTGTGTGCAGCATCCCCTTCCCGCTATTTTCAGCCACCTCCTTCTGCTTGTTGTTGGCGGATCCCTCTCGGGGGGCTAAATTTAAGTAGCAACAAATCACTTCATTGTTTGCGTGTTTACATAATATTTATACATTGTACTTGTGTGCGCAGCCCTCTTGCCTCTCTGTCGCTCGCCATTTGCCACCTCGCTTCCACTCGCCGAGTGTTGACACAGTGTTTCATTAATAAAAATGCTGCCTCTGTCCCAAAAAAAAAAAAAGAAAAAGGGACAAATCGAAATGCGAATCTCGTCAGACAACAAGAAAAACTTTCAGACTGCACGGCGCCGCCACAACGAATAGAAACAAAGCCAAAAAAGAAAAAAAGAAGGAAAACCGAGAATAAAAGCAGACAGTCGAAAAAAGAAAATAAAACTCCAAAAAACTGAAGCGGAAGATTGGAACAGTTTAAAAGTACCAAAGACTGCGTCATAATAATCATAATTGAACTAAGTAGGACGAATACTTCTCATACTCAATCAAATGCGCAGAGATTTGTTAGCCAGCTTAAGTTGCTTGAATCCAAAATAGCCAAGTCAAATTGATTCAAAATTACTCATCCTAAATGCTGCACTCTACTTGAACCCCGGTTAAACCCTTAAGGCCCCTCATCACCCGAAGCCCCATAAACCAGCATCCATCACTTGAAATTTAGTTCAAACTACTTGGCACTTCAAAGTGTGTGTAGAAGTGGAACTGAAGTGACGGGTGGAGGGATGGTGAGGGGTTTGCACTGCCTTCCATTAACAACATCATCAGAGCAGAGCCATAGAAATCATAATCGCCATCGCAATCATCATTATCATCAGCCCTAATATCCGCTGCCAGCGACGTCATAAATAATGCTACCCCTCTTAATGCAAAACATCTTTCAAAATATGCGCATAGTTTGCGGGGAAGGGAGAAGGGAGAAGGGGGAAGGGATGGTGGGAGGTGTTGGCCGAGGAACAAGGGACAAGGCCAAAATGCATGGCGTAATGGATAAAATATTTGGCAAAGCATTTAAAATCGGGGGAGTGAAGAGCTATTCCAAAGCAACGCTGCGTATGCTTAATGTGCATGGCAAAAACCTTCAAACTTCAATGATTGCATTTCGGATTTGCTTGCAAAATAGTACAATTTCATGCAGCAAACAAGCATTTGGTTTCATTTGAAAAAAATTACAGGAATTGCATTCATTACGCACTTTTCACATGAGATGATTTCCCAGGCATACAAAGCATTTTTCTCCGCAAAGAAAGCAGAAGAATCACACGACACAACTACTTTCACAATTCACCCAACACACTTGCAGTCGAAATATTTCGAAAAAAGCTCAAATAAAATTTAATTAAACGAAGAATGTGAAACAAAATCTTGTGAACTGAGAGAGAAAATACTAAATACATATGAAACATAAAACGAACGTAATTGATTTAATTATTTTAGTAGATTTTACGTTTCCAATTAAGTGCTTTGTCTTGCAATAATTTCGATAATTCGTAAAAATGCTTCGATATCGAATTTCGCCAAGAAATAATAATATTTCCTTGATGGCCATAGTTATTATTCGCACCGACTATTCTCTTTTTGGCCAGCTAACGAGCCTCAGAATGGCCAAGACCAAAGGTCCAACTAACTCCCACTTCAATTCGCCCACTTTGGCTTAAACATCGGATGGGCCGCATGGGCTGCATCATTTCCTGTTCGCATTCCTGCCGAGTCTCAGATGTGTCAGTTTGTTGGCCCAGCTGCAATTTGAGGCTTTTGTGCTGGATGTGCTGGATGGCCAGTATGGATATGGAATCCGAGCGGGATTGGATATGGGCGATGCCGGGAAAGGTGATTGGAAATGGAAATGCAAATCATGATGATGCCGATATGCTGATGATGGAACCGATGATGTTGACGATGGCCATTGGCGAATGCCATTCTCAATGGGTCTCAATGCAAATGCTGACCAAATTAGTGTCAAAACGTATTGACTACATGGTGCATACACACACACACACACACACACACACACACACATGGACAGGCCACGTTAATGGCGTTGCAATTTGCATATGTGTGTCAAATGCCTGCTCTGCCACGCTCTGCACTTAGAGAAAAAAATCGAATATACATATACTACTGATAGGCGATTTACCAAATCACAGATGCGAATGTAATTATTTCACATAAATAAATTATTAAGTACTTCAATATTATTAAGTCCTCATTAACAATGAGACAATGAATAATAAATATGCTCAGCTATGTTTCGGCGTCAATATGGAATATTAAAATATATTTTAATTTGATGTTCGCCGTGCAATTCTGTCTCTCTCATTCTCTCTCTCTCTCTTTCTCTCTGTTTGCCCTGCATTTTTAGCTAACACACTTAACCCACTTGCCACGCCCCACTTACCACACGTAACCTACACGCCCCTTTCCCTTGCATAATTCACGAAAAATGTATTTTGCACTTTAAGGAGAATACACACACACATACTCATCATATACGATAGGCAAATAAAAAGTAGCAGAAGAGATTGCAATTAAATTATGTAGAAATATAATTAAGACTAAAAGTGTTGGCAAATCGGGTTAGCACTGGACAAGTGTGTGTGTGTGTGTGCGTTTAGTTTGGCCTGCAAATTGTGTTGCCTACTTTTAAGCTGATTTAGCCGAAGGCCGAGAAAGTTTCTGAGAAATTTATTACATTAAAGCTAAATATGAAACTCAATAGAATTACGAGCTAACCCACACCACTTTCACCCATCATCGATTGCCTTTCATCTCGCTTTATGAGCAGTACTTCCCTTTGTAGCTGCAAATTGAATAGCAAACTGATGACGTCAAAGCGGACTCCTCGCACATTTCTAGAGTTTTTTTTTTTTTTTTTTCTTTACGCTGAGATGTTTATTGCCAGACAGCTGACTTTCTATACCCTCGCAAAGCCAGCTGTGCCGATTTTATAATATGATTGTCAAATTTATTATTTCAACATAAAAATCAGAGATTTAAACTTACTACGTAGTTAGGGTTTCACCTATTTAGAAAATCTAATTGCACGTCATATATGCTGGGTATTTCTAGCTCGAATTTCAATTGTTGTCCCTTAGTTTTAATTTTTTTTTTTTTTTCTTATTTTTTTTTTTTTTTTTTATTGGAGTTAGTCAGAAAAATTGAATTGCAGCATATACATATGACGCTCGTTTTTGGGCACATCCCCGTGGCAAATGGAAAGAATTGTCTTTTGACAATTAAATGATGCCAACGAGAACAATGAAGGAAATGGGGAGTGGGGAGGATGATGGTGGGCAGCAACTGGCACAGAAGAGGCGCAGCTGAGGAATCTTAAAAATGCTCATCGCATCCATGGTGAGGGTGCCTGTAAACGACGTTGCTTTTAGCGCCAGCCGAGGGAAACTCAATTAAATGTGACAGTGAAAACGCTGCCTAAGAGTATGCTTCATATTAAGGCCAGGAGATCTGAAGGCCATAAAAGGGGAGGACTCACTAAAAGTCAGGTGGGTATGGGTGTGTGTGCGAGTGGCGTTCCATCAGCGAAATTTGCTCTAATTTCATCAAGCGTTCAAAGTGTCACCTTTTTGGCCGGGGAAACAGCACTCTATAAAGATAGACAGCGAAAAATGTTCCACAAAGCAAAGTTTTGGCCAGATGATGTTTAAGCTAGGAGAATATATATATTTCCCTCGAAAATAAACTCCCGCGAAAATCTTTAACTACGCTTAAAGTACACCCGCAATCAGGTGGATTTTTCCCTTTTGACTTTCGTTAAAGCGGAGATGGTGAGAATATCTTCTATCTCTCTTTCTCTCTACCGTCCTGCTGGCCGTCTCTTTCGCACAGTTGCCCCATCAGCGTTTTCATCTTTACCGCTCGACGATGTCAGGCAGCAGCTGCCAATAAGCAACGATTATGCTTGTAGCTACAATCGACTGCCTATGCGTATGTGTGTGTGTATCTGTGTTACCTCCAGTATCTGTATCTGTATCTGCATCTGTATCTGTATCTGTATCTGGCTTTGTATCTATGTATGTATGAGTGCGTTTGGCTGTGCTGTCTGTCCGTTGACTGAGTGTGCGTTTGTACTAATGCCGGAGCAACAAAAATGCATAAGCACTCAAGTCAGCCTCAAAGCCAAAGGCTTTTTTGTGTGCGTGCGAATCTGTGGGCTTCGTTGTATTTGTGTGTGTGTGTGTGTGTTTGCGCGCGTTTCGGTATCTGTGTGGTGAACACATTAATGGCACTTGTGAGGCGTTATAAACTACAAGTAGTTAGAGCCCAAAAAAAGGCGGAAAATAACAATGCTCGCGAAACGTAACATACGGAAAAGCTCATCCTAAAAAAAAAGACAACTTTAGTTGGCCAATTACAAGTACTTTATACATTTAAACCAACTTCCAGGCAATTAACTAAGAGTATTAAAATAACTTGAAACATTCATAAATAAAAGCCAACAATTCCATTCGTGTTTCTACATTCATTTTCTTTTCATTGTTCTATTCTATAATTTACTTTCCCCCCAAAGAACTACAATTTCTTCATTACGTTGAAATGCAACGAAATTGAAAACTTTTTGAGCATTTCGGCCAACTGATCGCTGATGCAGGCGACTTAATGAGTTGATAATCATTTAATGCACCTGCCCAGTGGGTGGAATGGGTGATTTCCCGGTCGTATGACCAAGTGAATGGCTCGTTTTTCCTGGGTAAACTCCGATGCGACGAGCAGCCACAAGGTGGAAATGATGATAGTGATTGTCAGTGTGTGCATAAATTAAATTAAAATTAAATGTTTAAAAGGCGATAATGGTGACGACCTTGGCGGCGAAAAATAAGGAGGGCAGGAAAAATCCAGTTAAAAGCGTGTAAAGCTGACGGCTCAAGGCGGTTGAAGGAAGTAAGCCAAGTCAATTGCCTTTTACCTTCGGGCATAATTATCTCCGGCCAGGCGATTACATATTTAATGCACACACGCATGTATGTGGGTATGCGGCTTAATGCCCTTAATTGATCGTTATATCAACACTATAGTGTGGCCAAAGCCCCAAAGTCTGCTTTAAAAGCAAGAGCGCGATGATTTGTGTAAGCCGCTGAGCATTTATTAAAATTAAAAGCAACAAGGGAGCGACGTCTAAAAGTGGGCCAGTGGCAATCTCGCAAAATCCGTTAACAGACACAATAAAGACCATTACACAACATCCACTTGCTTCATCCTGCTTATGGCTTTTCATAGTACGTTGATTGCTGGGCAAAAAACGAAAGAGGAAAAAAAAAAAAAAAATACCAAATAACGAAAATGAAAACGGCAAAATGAAAAGAAATTGAAAATGCCCGGCGAGCAGCAGAGCAGAATGATATGATGAGTGCGGAGTGGAGTGGACTGGGCCTTCTCCCCGATAAGTAGGTGAAATCCCTGCAGGATTTCGACGCAAACATAAAAGAGTTGCCACCACACACACACAAAAAAACACAAAACGGGACAGACAGCCGGTACAGTTTGCGCCAAAAGGCAAAAGCAAAGTAATAGTGGTAGATGGATTTATTCACATACATTAAATAACATTTAAATGTATCTCGATTATTAATCTTTTTGTTTTTTTTTTTTTAAATAGGTGAATTTACATAAGTACAAAGCACAAAGAAAGTTACTTAAAAATATATGAATATTTATTTCTTTCTGCCAAAGACGCTCTTTACTTCTTGTGCTTTGCAACCAAATCGATTTCACTTTCAATTCACATTCACATCATCGCAATTTCGTTTGGCCATATAAAAAAGAAAATATCGTATAAGAATATTTCAGCCGCCAAAGAAAAGCGATGGAAATGCGTACGAAAATGGCATTAGAAATACAAAAAAAAAGCGAGGGACGCCGCAATAAACGGAGAAGCCAAACAAAGAGGGCCAATAGAGGATGTTAAAAGGGCCAAACAGGAAATAAAAAATAAATAAAAAAAAATAAAAACCACTTTAAGCGTTTTTAATACAAATGCAAATACGTGAAAGGAGCAAAAGAGACAGCTTGACAGGCGATGTGAGAGGGAGATGGGAAGACAGTAAGAACGTACATATATAAATGCGGTCACATTGAGGTATATTAATATATATTTCTGTTTGACGGCACTCACCATTCCATGAAAGGGTTAACCCCAACCACCCACTCACAATTCCTTTTACGACGTGACCACAAAATATATGAAGGACAAAATTGCCGCGTTCATTCGAAATGGTTGGAAATGTTACATCGGAAGATTCGAATTAATTTCCAAATAAAATAATCAGTTGAGCGAAAAACATAAAAGCTTCTATAGAAATTGTAATTTAAAACATGTTTCCATGCATTTTGTTAATAACATTTTGTAGAATTGCGAGAAGCCGAAGACAAAGAAATGGCTGCAGGCTGTGAAAAAGATGAAAAGTGGAAAACCTAAGGCCCACAAGTAGCAAACAATATGAAAAATAAAATACATACAACCGCACAGAGGCAACAGACGACTGCATATGAAAGAATCATAGCATAGTTTAAGGCGCCGCACACAAACGACTGCGGAAAAGCGGATAAGCAAAAGAAGCGCACTGAAATCGCAAAAGCGGAAGTGTAATAAAGTGCAAAAGTGCAAAAAGCACAGATAGAGCCGAGAGTCAAGTGAGATAAGAACAATGCGAAACAAGAAAAGTCAAGTGTAAGAACGAGTTGTCACGAGTTGTTAAAGGGAAAAGCAATGGGAAAGTCGGGTGGAAAAGAAAGACCCGGAAAAGGTGAAATGTGAGATGAATTGAATTGAGCGGATGCAAAGCAGATGAAAATTCACAAAAGCACGCGATACAAGACGAAATATGAAAGTTTGGAAAGAACATTTGAAAATGCTGAGCCACCCGCAATGAGACTTACAAAACAGAGTATAAGGCTAAGAGATATCTATTAAAAATGCAAAAAGCTTTTTCCAAATATCTTTTTTGACTGCCAAGATATGCGGGCGGCGATTACTAAGTAAAATTGAGAGCATGAGCAGCCACAAGTGAGGCTAAATTCAAGGTAGGCACATACAAATCAAAAGGCGCAACTAAGCCTGCCTGTGTGTGATTTTTGCTCGTGTTTTTCCAGCTGGCCATGTGTGTCCATGTGGACGCACACAGTCAAAGCAAGCGTAAAAGTAGAATGAACGGAAACGTTACTGGCACAAGGACCTCGAAAAGTATGCAACATTAAGTGTTGTCGTTGCTTTTTTGTCCTGTGCCTGCTTTTATTCTTCTTGAGCCCCTTTTGGAGAAACCCCTGAGCCAACCCCCTGCGCCACCCCCCTGCCACTTGAAGATCTGCTTCTTATGTGCCATTTCTGCACAAGTTTCGCTAGCTGTCAACGTCCTGCGGACACTTGGGGCCTGCCTACATACATATATTCAACTTAAATCTGTCAAGACCAAATGGAATTAGTTTGAGAAACATTGCTTTAAACGAACACTGCTAAAGGCTGTGAAACAATTGGTGAAAATGAATGCTGATTTATAGGTGTCAATTTGTAGGCACAAAACCTTAAGTGCCTCATTTTTACTGGCAACTCAAAAAAAAATCCTATTTAGCAAAATACTCATTTACTTATTAATAAGAGCATTCAGCAAAAGCATTCTGTTGTCAGAAAAACTCAAAATTTTATCCACTTTGTCTACCTTTTTCCTTTATTTTCCAACAACTCATTAACAAAAATGCGCAAAGAAAATAAGAGCATCAAGTTGAAGGGAAAACAACGGCAAAAAACGTGCTCGAGTCTTGCTCATCTCGAAAGAGTCTCTTGAGAGAATAAACGAAGAATGTCTCGAGAAGAATATAAGAAAATAAGAGAAATGATGAAAATAAAGAAATGCGATAATGAAATACAAGTTTTCGCACTAATCAACTTTTAAATGAACTGTAAGTCAAGTGTTGTTTTCTATATGCATATGGTTTTATTCCCTTAATTTTTTTTTTTTTTTTTTTTTTTTTGCACAGTAAAGTTAAATTATGAAAATGTCAAGAACAATGTACATGTGTCGTACCGAGACCAGCACCCACACACATATAAATGAATAAATGCCAGGAACAATTTACATAAAAATATTTGTGCCGAAAACTTTTCAACACCCCAAAAAGAGAGAAGTGAAATTTTCCATATGAAAAACAAAATGTGTGCTCTTGGCGGTTAAGAAGGGGGAATTTTCGGGCAAGTTTATCAAGTGAAGCATCGCCTAATCAAGAACTCGGGATCCCGAAACGCCGACCGCACAATTTACAGCATTTCATACCCGCCGAAAGTCACCATTCATTCTACCACTTGAATAATGCTGTGTGTGTGTGTTCTGTATTTGCTCAAGCTGAAATTTTCAATTTGAGCACACAAAACTCATTAGAAGACAACTTTGTAAACCCTCAAAATTATAACATTAAAAAGGGGCCAATATATTTTGGGATGAAAGCGAGTTAACCAAGTTCTTTGCTAGATACTTTTTGTATACAAAAGTACACAAATATTCTAAAGTTTTATATAAAATAAGACCGCAAACTCTCATCTCAACTTATGCTAATAAATGTGTGTAAAACCTATATATGAAAACAAAGGATATATATTCACTATTCAACTATGAACGAAACTTGTGGCATTGAAATTAATATTGCGATCCCTAATTTTTTGCGTCTGTCACGCGCTCATCTCTATGCCTCACGTAATGCTCACGAGTGCGTTCGCTTTCGATTCAATCAATTCTTTATGTCTTTATTAATATTTATGCGATGCTGCCGACAATCTGCGTATCTGTGTGAGAGCTTTTACGTCAGAGAGAGAGAGAGAGCTCATAACGAATCCGTGCCCCAAAATGTATGCAATGAAAATGTTGTAAGTGCTTTAATTTTATTTGAAGGATGATTCGGGTTACGCCACTTTGGCTCGTGGATTTTATGTAATAATTCGATTCGAATATAATTTGGCTTATCGCTGCATTTACGGCTTAAATTCGCCGTTCTTAAAGAAACTTTTCTCGACTGCTTTTTCCATTTATTTTCAGTAATATATGAAAAATGCAACTACAATTAATTTACAACGCCTATGAAATCCGCTTTAAAAGTGTTTTTCTTTCTACAATTGCGCAAAAGATCCCTAAGCCCTGGCATTTCCATCATGCCACTTTCGTGCCAATCGAATTTCCAGCCCTGCTTCTGCTCCAAAAAAAAAAAAATAAAAATAAAAATAAAAAACCGAAATGGAAAAGAAACAACTTTAATTGAAATCTTGGCTCTGAAAGCGACTTTATGCAATTTCAAAATACTTCCTGACCCAGGAAGAGAAAAACCAGTGGCGAGGACCAAAAAGTGGAACTTTGCTTTGGCTGCTGTGCAAAAGTTTTGCCAAACAACTTTGGCTCAAAGACAAAAGCACTGGCAGTGGCAAAAGGAAAAAAAAAAATAGCAGACAGAGGGCCAAAGAAAACAAGAGTACGAGGGAAATGGCAAATGGAAATGTGTTTTGCTTTCCCACCAGTCAAACAAGCAACTAGAGTGACAGTTGTTGCTCCCTAGCACAGACTGATATTCCCCCCAAAATGGTACAGTTGCGCTCAAAAGGTTCTAGACTCACACAAAATTGCATCGCGCCACGCCATATCGGTAATTGTATATTGGGCAACAGATATATAGCAGAAATGATCGGTCATTAAGCCATAAAGATCGGGCAATTAACTCGGATCGGATCGTAAAACGGCAGCCGATGAGCCCGGCTAATTGGGCCCTCGCAAAATTGGTTCAACAATAATCGTAATCGTGCCTCGCAGTTGGTAAACAAATTTTACCTCTAAAATAATGGCTTCGGGTGCATAAATAACCGCAAAATGTTGAGACGTTACTACATATATCAACGCTAAACAAACAATTTCTAAATGAATAGTTTAAGTGTGAATATATCGCGCGATAAAATATACAAAAGCATGTTATTAAAGTTCTAGAACAGATTTCAAAACACAAAAAAGGAAATCAAATTCATAATATGGCCCCAGTCATCGAAAAACTCTCTCGGCTCGACTCTCCAGACCTTATAAATAGCATTTATAGGGGGGGGGGGGCTGGCTTATGGTTTGGTTTTTCCACAATCATAAAACTCAGACCAGGTTCATAAATGGGGTTCTGTAAATTGCGTCGCTTGTCTAGCAAGTTCATTCCATTCTCTAGATTGTAAAAGCCCAGCGTTGTTGGCTGCAGATATGAGGGCAACCAATTTTATAACGATCATGAAGACGGGTGGAAAAAAAAAAACAAAAAAAAAAACAGCCAAGTAGTGAAATGGCGGCTAACAAGGAAATTTATCAAAATCTAGTTTTATGGATTCGGTAGCAAAGAAATGTCTGTGACAATGGATTCAACAAAGGTTTGTTTTTATATCAATAGATATGTGATGTGGCATTTTATGATTTTAGCATTTACATTTACTTTGCATTTCAATGTCAATGTCTCTCAGAGACAAAGACACATCCGCACAAATCTTTGACGTTGATGTGGATTTTCCAGGCAACATGTGACGGAAAACGGAAATTAAAATCCATATATCCCAGTGCAAGTATATAATACTTTTCAAATATATCCGTTTCAAAAGTTAATTAACAATAGGCCCTTGAACGCGATTAAAGACTGTTTTGGCTCCTATTTAAATATTCCTTTAATACCACTCTTCGTTTCCAAAATGATCTTTCTTTTTTATGCCCCCGGACGATTTATTTTCATTCCGCAAACAGTTTTATGGCTCCCCAGCAGAAGCACACACACACACACACACACACACGCAAATGGAGAAAAAATGCAAACTTTCTTTTCCACCTGCGCATAAATTTCTCATTCCGCCAAGGATATGGGGAATGTACACAAGTGGAGCGAGCAGGCGACCTAGTTTTTTCTTTATTATTTTTTGTTAATTTTTTTAAGAAGCAACAGGAAGCATTCTGGCCAAATCACTTGATTAAAAAAAAAAAAAAAAATGCCCAAACATTTTCTTAAATATTTTCAATTTGATTTGGTTCAATTATGTGTGTTCCATGATTACATAGACAGGACGCCTACTTATTTTACCACGCTTATGAGTTCACGCACACACACACACACATGCTTTGAACCGCACATTTTCTTTCGCATTTTCCCTAACGGCTTTTCCTGGCATTTTGCAATTATTGCTCCTGCTGCGTCTGCTCGAAGAATGTTGGGATAAATTCTACATGCACAGGAATTTTCAATGTAAATAGTGCTTCAAAGCACTTAAGAGGCGATTTTAGCCAGGGTACAGAAGTACAGAAAAAAACGATGCAATGATATAGAAAGGAAATCAATAGAATAGAGCTATCAATTAGGTGAATTAAATAGAATCGTAAAAATATAAAATACCAACTTCTTAATAAATACCAAATTCTTAATAAATAATGCATGTATATCCTTTTCTCCTAATCTCTTAGTCTGAAAATAGTTTTGACCTTTCGAAACGTTTGCTGCTTTTGATGCCTTTTGCTTTTAAACTTTTTGTTTCCCCTGCGACCTTTCGCAAGCAGCTATCGCATCGAATTAATCAAAACTTTTGAGTTATCCAATTAGCGCGCGTCGAAAAGTTTATCACCTAGCCCATAACATAACCTCAAACCTCTTAACCCCTCGTCGCCCCAATCGGATTCCCCTATTTGCCGATGGAATGAGAAGCATAAAAATTGAGAAACTACCCAACAACGAGGGGGCCTTTTCAAACGATAGAAAGACGAAAGAGAGAGATAGAGAGAGAGGGGCGGCGAGTGCTTGCGGTGAACTTCATACAACACGTAATTGCTCCACGAGAAAGAGACGGACACATGGGCACTAGAGAGCGACGGGTATACAGATTCCCATTGCTTACCGTTATGGAGATTGAAGATGCGAATTGGGCGCTGGATGGGTCGTAAAGTGTAGCAGCTGTTTAGCAGGAAGGAAAGCATAAATGAAAATCAATAAATACAAAATTTATGGTTCGTAAGAGGGGGGCAAAAAAAAAAATAAAAAATAAAAAAAAGGGGCTTAAATTAACTCACGCACACATCGCAGAAAGAGACGGCAACTCGTTTGCGGCACGCGGAGTAGGGAGTCAGGGAGTCAGACTTTTAGAAGCAAACTGGAAAACCGCCAAACGAAATCGATAAATCTGCAACCACACAGTGCGTGCAAAAAGAGGACGGCATGATAATGCAATTGGCCAATAAATCATCGCATAAAACTACATTAAAAAGTCGGTACACGCACACACACTGTAAGAACTTCCAGGGAGTTCTTGCAATGCATTGAAAATAGAACAATCTTTCTATTAGGCAAATTATCGTGCATTAATTTGATATTCGAAAATGCACTTCGAATCAAATTGAAGTTAAGTGTTTTCAATCTAACCAGCTTGCTTTAATCGAATATCGCAGTTTATTTCTCTCCCTGCACAACTAACACGTAGAAGATCCCCCCCATCGGCTTAGTCAATCACAGCTGAGTGCATCCAGCCATCAATCAATTAATCAATCAAATAAATGTCCGACACCGAGCGGCCCTCAATCGTTTACATCAGTCAGCAATTTGCTATCAATTAGATAATGGCTTATCGTCAGAGTAATTCGAGTGACGAAAGTAGCTCACACCCCTTCCTTTTGCATTTTTTGTCTTTTCCCTCTCTCTTTCTCTCTCTCTCTCTCGCTCTCTGTTTTTTGCTTAACCCACTAAGCACACTTCAGCATGATTTATGGCTAAAGCGAGATAGCGCTAGTAAACCTCTCGAGAAGCCAAAAACTTGGAGCTACCAAAACAATCGCTGGGACACATATTAGCCATAAATCTGTATAACACTCGCGGCCATAAATCAATATTGAAATGCTAAATGGAAAGCCACAGCTACAGCAACAATTGGCCACTACAGTTAGCCATAAAAGTCAAGAAAACACCGTCGATTATCTCGGTAAGTCTAAAGAGACTCAGACGGCGCCAAACAAAACAAAGCGATCCAATCGAATCAATTGGAATCGAAATCAGATCGCATCTGATCCAACCCGATCACTTGAACTTTGCCCTTTTGGTTTTCCAACCATGCGATTGTGTAGTGTAGTGTGACAGTGGCGGTCACAAATCTATGTACATTCCCGAGCATTTCGTATTAAATACCTCGAAGCAGTTAGTTTTTTTGCACAGTGCATTGCGAGCATAAAAATGCAATCAGCCCATATTGCAACTATTTATAGACTTCAAATAGCTTCATAAGATTTTTGATAGGCCCAAAGCAACTGCATAAAGCGTCGCACAGTCATGGCCATAAAAATATAACCACTGCACGATCAGCGAGGCTGCAGAAAGGGTGAGTGAGTTGTGTGTTGGGGCACCAAGACGCTTCGGAATTCCGTGGCTTGTCTCGGCGGTTTATTAATAGCCGATACGTGACTAGAAGTACGACTTGGAATTATTGCCCATTTTGTGTGTGTGACAAAGCAGAATGTTATTCAACGTTCCATTTGAAAACAGAGCTTTCTAAAAACACATCCTAAATAATTTGGTTTTAACTTTAAATTTTAATATTTGTGGAAAAGAATAGAGCGTATCTTAAAATAGATAGCATCGTGATAAAGAAATATTCAAAGAAAAATGGAACGCAGTTCTTGATTATTTTCTGTTTCACTTCGGCGAGTGTGAGAATGTAGGCTTCTCAAAGAACTTTGTGTTTTCTCTCGGTTTCAACTGGAAACTTTTGATTTGTTTAAGCCGAAAGTTGTTGGACTTTATGCAAAACAGAATGTTTACTCCGGATTTTCAGCGACCCGTTTGTTTACAATTTTCGCTTTGATTTCGATTTGCTTCGGCCAAGCCAAGCAGCAAATAGAATTTTGCCTCGCAAATAAATAGGAATAAATGTTGGGGGCGTGGCACGTGAAGGTCGGGAAAACCAGGAAAGCGGCAAAATCGGGAACCAAGGGAGTCGGGAAGGAAAAACGGATCCGAAAGCCGGACCCGTGGTAAATTACATTTAAGAAATCAACGCGCGATGGCCGATGGAGTTAGACTTTTCGCAGTGAAAAGTGGCAACGTCGCAGCAAGGGAGGGAGGGGGGTGGGCGGGCAGAGGTAGGAGGAGATGTCTGAAGGATCCCCATTCAGTGGAAAACGGGAGCTGAAAATTCAATTTGATTTGATTTGATTTTCGTTCTCGTTTTCGTTTGAATGCACAACAGAAGTAGAGAGGAAGAATAAGATGATATCAAATTAGTTGAAAATGAAAATAAAATCAAAAACTCGAGACATAAGTATATATATGATAAGTATACTACATTCAATGGAAATCGAAAGTTTCGCGTTATTCAAAAACGATCAATACAACACAACGTGGATCATATCTCCAAATGTTGTCATTTGGAGTTCAAGGTCATAGAGTCTTGAACGAACGAACTGATGCCTGGAGCAGAAGCAACCCATCATGAAACTCTCTCTTCAAACTTGGAGTACATACACTTGAAAATAATCCTTGCACTGCTAAGTTAAACATGTAATAATGAACACATGTGTACATTCATATTAAACTCGTTTCATATTCCATACATCGTTCCAAAACAAAACCTATGCTCGATTCTAAACATAAAAAAAAATATGTCCTCTTAACAAGATTTTTCTCATTTACTTGTGTGAGTTTTGTATTTTTTTTCGGTTCGCAGTTGTTGCGCTGATAAAAATCAACAGTCGCTGCTCTGCCGACGTCGACGCAGACGTCAGAGCCGTTTTATGCGGCCGGCGAAAAAATGTTTTTTTTTTTTTTTTGTTTGTTTTTGGCGCTTTTGGTTTTTTATCGCCACTTTTAAACTGGGCCGCAGCAATTAATTGAAAACATTAAAATTTGCCAGAGGTTGGGTGGCCTTTTTTGTTTCTATTTGCTGCGATTCTTTTCGGCATTTTGTTTTTCCCAATTAATTAAGTTTTTTTGTTTTCTGTTTGCGTTACCTTAGGCTTTCACATTTTCCTAATCAATTCGTATCAACATATTTGGTTTAATTTATCACCTACATAATTGTGTCCTTAAAAAAAAAAAGTTAATAAATTTATGTACTTTAGGACACTTTATTATTGGTTTTGATTGGTTTAATTTCTGATTTGTTATTGTTGTGTGATTTCAACTTATTTAGAGTTGTTTTTGTTACTTATGCACAAGTTTGCTCTGCCGCTCTCTTCCTGAAATTCGCTCTTCTCCTATCTGTCTCTCTCTCTCCCTCTCACTCTGTGTCTTCTCTTCTTCTTCTTCGCTGTTTTGTTTATTTGTCTGTTCCACTTGTTTTCGCCTTTTGGAACTGTGCTTTTCATCCCATTTTCCCTCCTTTTGCACCGCGTCCTCTTTCTCTCTTCCTCTTCTTCTTCGCCTTAATATTATGCACACACTTCGCTTTCGCCCGTTATATATTTTGTTGATTTTTCCAGATTAATCCGCGGTTTTCGACCGATTTTTTACCGTTTCACGAATTGTGCACGATTTTCGCGAATTGCGATTTTGCGGAACTTTTTTTTTAACGCAAATTGTGTGTGCGGAGCGAACGGCGAACGTTGTTATATGACGGAGACGATGAAAACGATGAAAACGATGCGAAGCGAAAGCGAAAACGAGACCCTGCGCCGGCGTCGCTGTCGCCGCCGGCAGAGCAGTTGGCGGCGAAAAACGAACGAAGCGAGGCGAATAACGAATTCGAATTGAGGCGAAGGCGAGCCAGGCGCCAACAGCTGGGAGTGCGAGCGAGAGGAGGCTATTGCACTGAGCGAAATACTTGTTGAACTTCAAAGCATGCCTTCTATCGATGTTCCAAATACAATTCCTATACAAACATAATAAATAGGCAAACTTAAGGTGGCAATTTAAGGTGCACAACTAGACACTTATAATTCAACATTAACGGGCGTAAAAATACGAAAGTTATTCGCGGTGTAGCCTAAAATAAGAGCCATGCGTGAGAGCGTAGATGCTAAGCATAATGCGAAAACGAGAGGGCGAATAGAAGCGAAAGAAGCAATTGAAATTGAAAGTTGTAATGAGACAGCGACTTGAGATTCATCATCAAACAGCTGCCGCCGCCTAATGCCCTCTCACTCGCAGAGTAGCGCCCTCTCCTTCTAGTATAGCCCTCTCTCTTTAGCACACAGCGGAAATCCAATTATAAGCAGATCGGGCAGACATAGCGTCGTCGTTGCTTTTTTCATTACTTTTACATTTTTTAACTTCTTGCACAAAGACTCAAAAAAAAAAAAAAAGGAAAAATGCCGGAAAAATTGGGGTGTGCAAAAAAGTCTGGCGAAAATATACACATACATATAAAGTAAATGTAAATATGTATGTACATAGATATATAGAAAAAAGAGGGGACTTTTCAATTGTTGTTTGGGGAATTCAAATTCAGACACATGTAGTATAATCTGCATACACATGTAAGTACACATGTGTGATTTATGCAGCCATAAATTCGGTGTCATACTTTGCCAGCTTAATAAATTAAGCCATTTTCTGGTTTCTGCAATCAAGTCAAATGCGCAATCAATTTAATGGCCATTTTTTTTTTTTTCAAATTAATTAACTCGCAAATGCAACTGTTTTCGAAGTTAGGAAGTAATTACACACACGTAAGCTTTTCCCAAATATATACATATATAGATAAAGAGAAAAAAATATAGTGCGTTTTGATCAGTGGCCAAGAGTCATGAAGAAGAAGAAAATATGTGAAATCCTCAACGGTTTATTCCTTTGGTTCGCTAATCGCTCGGCTGCTTTCCCATATTCATTTATCACATGTGATAAAAAATAAAATCGACAATAGCCTCGAATTTATTTGCTTTTCTGGTGGCTTTCGGTGGATTCTACAAAGCGTGCCGACTCTTTGGACTCTTATCAGTTTGCAACTACAACAACACCAGCTAACCACCAAGCTCTTATCTCAAAAGCACTAACAATGCAGACCGGCCCCCTTTCAAATATAAAAAAAAAGCAAAAAAAAAAAAACACCAAATATATGGAGTACAAATAGTGGACCCGTTCACAACAACATTAAAGCCAGTTTTGAGAATGCTGTTTAAGTTTATGCCGCATCTGTAGCTCATTGCTACTGAATTACCATTATTGTGGAATTTCCCGTTTCACATGGCGTATGCGCAATATCTAGCTTACATTTACTTTACTTTGATTTCCCAATGAAATAGGCTTACCAAAGATTTTCGCTGACATTAAAGATAGGCGGCACATAATCGACTTACCTGTAAAGAGAAAAGTGAAATAAATATTAAATTACATATATAAAAAATCAAAAATATATAAAGATATTGCATACGCTTTAATGTAAGATATTTTGAAATGGCAAGTGTCATTAAAGAGTTCTGTTGATAATAATAATAGTAAAGATTAGCAGACATTTGAAGAAACCACTGTGCATCATCAACGACCTTTGAAGTGGTTGAACTTGAGGAGGGCGGCACACGATGTCCTTTAGCTTCCTATTGGTTTACCAACTGCTTTTGCTTATTCCCAGTTTGAGGTTTTTGGTTTGCCTTTGTTGTTCTTTACTTTATTTCGGTGACAAGTTGAGCAGATTAACATTTTACGCAATTAATACGAAGGGAAAATAACCGGCGTTAAATGCTAATTGCCAAATGTGAAACAAACAGATGACGGCAAAATGGGGAAAGGGCGCTGGGTGTTTGAAAATCAACCGCTTCGTTTTTATTTTTTTGGGGGGAGGGGGGTGTGCAACCTTGAACTTTGACCTCGCAGCATTCTAATCTGCGCCTAAAATTTGATTGCTCGGAACACCAAAAACAAAAAAAACAACAAAAAAAAAAGAAAGGAAAATAAAGAAGGTGGCCTCTCTATTCGCTTCGCTCTGCCGGCGCCACAGCAACGCCACCTGAGCACAGGCCAAATCTTCCCCTCTCTCTCTCTCTCACTCTCTCGCTCCCTCTCTCTCTCTCTCGCGCTGACTACCGTTCGGCGTTGCAGTTGCTGTCTCTTTCTTTTGATTTCTGAAGGATATATGGCAGGATGGCCAAGTAATAATTAGTCCCAAGTGAGTTTCGCAGCAAGCAGCTTAACGATTGCAGAAACCGAAAAACCGGTAGATGGGCGATGCGAGTGTTCGAATCATTGAGGATAATGGTCAGCAGGATGATACAATATTATCCGCCTGATTGGAATGCCTTGAGTCAAACATTTGATGGCAAATCTACTCGTAATTGAGTTAGTTCATTAATTCACATATTCATTCGATAATTGCTTAACTTGCAACCCTTCACATCTGTGCAGTCTTCAAGCAATAGAGATGCGCAAAAATCGATTGTGATTAAAGATATCGAAGTATCCCAAAGTGGGCTTTTTCATGAACATGAAAATTGAACAACACATGCTCTGATTGATCCTCTTGGATTTTTCATACTCTGCATCGCATGCGCCAGCAGATCATGTGAGCTACCAAAATTGCCTGCAATTTGAACGTAGTTTTTTTTTCACTCTTTGCTGATTTCTCTGTTCGCTTTTGTTGTCTTTTTTTTTGCTGTTAGATAAGCTTCGCTTTGAATGGGGACTCGGTCATGCTTTATTAAACAAATGGCACAACTCGCGGGTAGATGTATAGTTTATGAATAGAATTCTAACAACTTAATTATAGATATCGCTGAAGAGAGAGATCCCCAGGGAGAATGGAATGGAATCAGCACTGAATATGCTATAAAAAGCATTGAAAAATTATTGGTGTATGCACTTATAATCGGCTAATGTCCTATTCTGATGATTTGTACAACTTCATCTATGAAAAAGATCGCTCATGTTTCGATAAGTTATCGATATTATCGTAAGAAAGTCAACTTTCCAGTTAAATATTATGTGGCTAAGCGCTTTAAAGATTCTGCGAATAAAATGAAAAAAAAAAAAAATTATCGCAAATCGCGATAAATTGCGATTTATTATCGATAGGCGCGACTTCTCACCTAGACGGCGAATTGCGAAAGTTGTAGCAACAGCAGCAAAACGAGCACACCATATACACCAGGAAGTTGATGCTGCCGCACCACGTCGACGTGGAAGTATTGCCGCTGCTGCCGGTGAGCGTACCGCTCGAGTTTTGCTCCTCGCTGGCGGTCGCTGCGCAGCTGCTGCTGTTATTGTTGTGCAAACCAGCAGCGCCCGCTGCCGCTGCGATTATCGATGCCGCCGACGATTTCCGGCGTCCTGTTTCCGCTTCCGTTTGCACTGCCGCCGCTGCTGCTGACGTTGCAGCGCTGTTAGTTTCGCTGCTCTTTTGCCGCAGAAAGCGCCCCAACCGCGGCGGTACGTTGCTCTCGAGGGCGGGCGGGGCGCTGCTGGTGGAGCGTTTGCGCTCCGCCGACGTCGCTGCTTGCTTCAAGCGTTGCTGGTCGTCGACGAAGGAGATTTGCTTCCACTTTTTCTTCTTCTTCACTTTGGCGGTGGCTTTCAGCAGATTCCGCGATCTATATGTTGTTGTTATCGCTGTTGGTGTTGGGGCTGTTGTAACTGGTGTGGTTGTTGCTGCCCTGGTGGCTGTTGTTGTTGTTGTTGTAGTTGTTGCTGCTGCTGCTGCTGCTGCGGAGGCGGCGACTGCGGCTGAGGCAGAGGCAGCGACGGCGTCGTCAGTTTTGGTCGCCAGTTCAGAAGCTCACACGACACACATGAGTACTAGGCGCACGCACACAATCACGCACTGCGTCGACGTCGCGGCGGCGGCATTCTAGAACTTTACGAAAGTTTGTTTATTTTTTTTTTGTAAGAGATTGAGCGATTTTCGATACTCTGTTATATTGGGCGAATTTTTATTTAAAACTTGATTTTAGAATTAGAAATAATTTATTTGAAATCTTTTATTTTTATTTATTAAAATTTTTGAATTTATTTTAAAATACTTTTTTTTACTTTGAGAACTGTTGAAGAATTAATTAAATTTTTTAAGAAGACATTAGGAATTTTTTGAATTTTTTTTATTAAATTTATCTATTAAATTCGCGCTGCAATTTTTAGTTCATTCGAAAATAGATTTTAAATTCAACATAATTAGGTTTCTAAATTGTTCTCTCTCTTTCTTAAAAAACAACATTTTCTAGCCCAATTACACAGTTTTTAGCAATTTGAATTATAATAGTTGAATAGTTTCGTTCATATCAGACTGAATATGAAAGTCGTTTGGATTGTTTTTGAGTTTTTGGTATTATATATTATTTGTCTAGTGAGCTTTCTTTGGACAAGATATTTATCACTAATTTAAATTGGTTTCGTTATACACATATATTAAGATCAGTTTTTGCGGTGGTTTATGTTTATTATATTGGTTTTCTATTTGTTTTGCATTTTCACATATTTACTTCGTTTTGCGTCAACTTCGGCTATAGATTCCAACTATGTTGTTATTTAACTATAGTTATTCAGTACGAATTTTAGTATTTCTTCTTTTTTTGGTGGCTACCACTCTTGAATATTTTCTTTAGTTCCAATATGGAATTGTACCTATTTCTTGAGAATCTTATATATTTGCTTTGATTAATAACATGTGTTGAATACTCACTCGCATTTACTATTATCTTTCTTGTTTTCAATTTTTCTTTTGAATATGGACTATTTATCCAAATACAATTTTCTGTTTATTATTATTATTATTATTGGTTTAATATTTTGTTTATTAGTCAACAACTTGATTTCAGTTTGTTATTATTGTTCGTTATTCATTAGTTTTGTTTCTAATGGAGTACTTTGATTTATTTATTGTATTTTCACTGAGGGTTTTTTATTGTAACACACATCAAAGTTTTGATTATATAGTATAGTTATTTATTTTGCAACTTTGGCAATTTTCTTGGCTTTGCGATTTTAGTTGGAAGAGTTTTGGTAGTTTTTCAAGTTTTTTTTTTTTTGTTGCTATCAGTTTTTAGTGTTCACTTGCGTGTGTGCTTTGTTAGCACACCTTTTGCATTTCTGGATGCCGCCCTTTGTTTGGTTTTTGTTTTTATTTATTTTGCACTAACTTTTAAACGACTTTTTGCATATATTTTCTGTAATTACTGGCCATATTTTTGGTGTATTATATTGTGTAGCTTTATTTTCTGCCGCTTATCATTTTCCACTCTGTTATCTTAACTTCTGCTGCTTCTTTTATGTAATTTACAGCTTCTCTTTTTTCGCCCCTTCTCCTGCTTTTTGTTGTTGTTTTGCACACACGTGCGAGGAGCACTTAAAAAAAAAAATGGTAATGCACAAGAACAAAAAATTCACGGGCAATGCTTTTTTGTACAGCGAATATTTTAGCACTTGCGACCACTACGCGAAATTATTGTTTATTATTATTATGATTATGGGGATGTGGTGCTTTTTTATTTTATTATTTTTAGGCGGCGCGCGCGCACACACACGCACCCACACGCACACACACACACACGAAATGCGATATGCGTTGTGATGCCGATGCGATGCTCTCTGCTGCAGCGACCGCACTACACTGCCGCAAAAAGCAGCGGAAAAGCAGAGAAAGGCAGAAAGTGGCGGCGAATTGCGCCGGCAGCGACGGCGACTTCGGAGAGCAGGAGCGAAAGAGCGCAAAAAGAAGATGAACAAAATGAACGCGTGCGCGTAAGAAGTGAATGAATCTATTTTGTCTAGTGTTGAATACAAATACGCGTTCATCAAAATACATAGTTGACCGCAGATGCTAAGTAAGTGTGTATAAATCAAATTAAATTATATCATTGGCCAAGGTTAAGCTAAAAAGCTTTTGTATTGTATTAATATTACACTTAATATTACATTTAATATTGTACTATCATAGTGCAAAATGCTGATAAGAGGCGCCAACACAAGTGACTGCGAAATGTACCCATTTTATGCTCACTCACTATTTCGAGAGTATTTAAGGTGCGGTGCGACCATGGCACTACTTTTCTACTGAATGAAGTGCGCAAAGTAGTAGTAGAGAGAGCACCATTATCGGAGTCCCGAATACGGATGGACCAACTTGCAGACTTTTTTCAGAAATTCGCTTCTCAAAGAATTGCTTTTGTCAGTTGGCGAAGGAAACATTGGTTGGTCATCAATTATTATTGTTTATTTGTGCGACCATTAACTATTATTTACTGTTTGCAGGAGAGAGCGGAAATTTCAAAGTTCTCTTTTGCGCAGAAAGCTGCGCGCTCTTCATTCCAATCAGCCCTCTGCTCTGCCGCCGTGCATTCTTATCAGAACGGCGCTGTCGACGTCGCTGCCGTTAGCTGTTGTCTTTTTGCTGTTGTTGCGCACTGCACTTGAAAACTTCATTCACGCATCTTTTCTCTTATGCCATTTGCATGTGCAATTTGCATTTTGGATATTGGCAAGAACTTATGATATTGGTGATATAAGTGATAACTAATATGGGGTGAAAGTAATGGGCGCGGTGGCAGCGACGCCGGCAGAGCGGCAATTGCAGCGTTCGACGGCGAACTCAAGTGGTTGACGTCTTCACTAACACTGAACTACACGATTTTGAGCTTGCGTCAAATGTATAAATCTTTTAGCTATTTCTTATGATTTCAATTTTGCATTAGCATCAGCGAATCTCTACTCTGGCGTCCACTGTCTTTTGTGCGACTATCGTACTTTGGCTCTCGAGAACCCGAGGCGTCTTTGATTTCCAAATTAGATGACCCACTCCCTGACTTGACCCCATCCCACAGCTCATGAGCTCAAACTCTCCGGGCCAGCAAACACAAATACAAACACAAGCACACCTCGTGCTGCACTACTACTACTACTAATACTCATACTGCCGGCATTTCGACATTAGCTCTTAAGCTGCCCCAGGTGCCCCAAGGTGATGCACGCACAAACAAACGGTGAATCCGGGGTCGGGGGCCATCTAAAAAGTTTCAAATTTCTGTCGGCGAAGGTGAAAGTGGCCTGAAATGAGCCCCGGGCTCGAAGTGCAATTATCCTGCGCGAGTTATCCATCAAAAATGCCGCTCGCCACTCGTTCTAATGAAACTTTGCTGCTGCTGCTGCTGGTGGGTGAGGTTTTCTAAAGGACTTTTTAGCCAAGGGAATGGAACAGGTGAAGCTCCGAGCAGCTTTCGCCTTTTTTTTTTTTTGGCGTTATGGTTATGACCGCCGCCAAGCCAGATGGTATCTACAGCTCTACAGTTATCCTTACATTAACAGCGAAAAGGAGATCCCGTCCAAAAAAAAAGGGAAGCGACTCTCCCAGCGAGGGCTGATTTCAGTGTTTCCCGTGCAACTATAGTAAAGCTGGCAAATCATTTAATCAATTACTAAACCAAATATATTAACTTATTTCGAATCCGAGAAGTGTTCTCAATTAGAATATTCAAAGTTGATATTCAATCTATTTGCACCTCACTTTTTGTCAACTCTAATTTCACAAAAACGTTATTAATACACCGTGTGTCAAGGTGTCCCCCCTTAATCTATTTCCCCGCTGGCCAGTGTCCACTTTTGCTTTGACAAACAGCCACAACAACAACAATAAAAAAAGGAACAAAAAATCCAGGGGCTGGGGGGAAAAAAAGCAGAAAACTAATGGATGGGCAATGGGCAATGGCACCCAAGGGGGCTGGCTTTAGAGATAGGCGGGTTGAGGGGGCGTGGCAGGGGTCCTGGGTATCTGGGCATCTGCTATGATATACATATATAAATATATAAATATATAAATATAAACGCATATATAACACCCGGGGAGTGTGCTCAGTTCGTTGTTTATTGGAGAGATTTTTTTTGGGTAACGCCGTGAGTCAAATATTTGTGACAAAAAACGGTGGTTTTGTGTTTCTCGTCACGGGAAACTCGAATTTCATGAGACTTATGAAGTTGAAATTACCTGAATGGTTTTCTGTTTTCTGTTTTTTTTTTCTCACTTTTTTATTATTGGTTCAATTAATACCTTAAAAGCACAAAGTACCTGAGGTTGTTGTAGAAACTGAAAATGCTTAATTTTGTTAGCTGATACCAATACCTTTTTATTAGGAAAACAAAAACATAAGACTTCTATTCCTTGGAATATCATATCCATAGATAAAAGCTTGAACGTTTTTCTATCAATTGCCAAGAACTTCAAACAAGCGTTTACTCCACATAGTTTGTAATCGAAAACATTTTTTTTTGTATTATTTTCCTGCTCCGATTTTTTTCGTTCTTAATATTTTTCAATTTCCTGCTCTTTGAGCTTCGCTTTCGTTAGAGATTTTTTCGCCCCGCCCGCTGAGCGTGTGTACCCAAAACCAACAGCCACGCCCACGCCGCCCCATTGACGCACAGCTAACGGTACAGCCAGCGGGCGGTTGGGCCATGGGCGGTGGGCGGTGGGCGTGGCCGGCGGACAAACAAATTGCACGCGTCTCTCATTTCTCATTTCACATTTCAGTTGCCTGATGCATTTACAGTTGCGCTTGCAGCAGCGTCAGGTGGGCGGTCTGCCACGCCCCCGCGAAACGCACCGCCCCCGTCTCGCGAAAAATTGATGATTTTCGAAAAATACACTAAACTTACTTCATAATACCAATTCAATTATAATTATGTCATGTATGTCATGCACATAGTGATTATTTACGCAAAACTTTATATTCCACGATAGAATTGCTATCATATATATCGTTTTTTTTTCAGTGCATCAGCTGTGTTGCCTTGTCTAGCCACTGCACATACCGAAAAGTTAATCATAAAAACGCCGAGTGAAAATGCCAAGGTTCAACGTGTTGCTGATTGTTTTTTCTCCTCGGTGTCAAAATGTTAAAACGAAGTGGGTAAAGGGATGCAGGAGAAAAAAAAGCGGGGGGAAAACGTTTGAAAAAAGGGCGGACCGACACGCCCACCAACCAGTTGCACGCCGCGTATACGCAATAATCGCTCGCACAAAGCCCACAGCTTTTTTTTGTCGAGCATTTAAAGTTTAAAAATATGTTCCATGGCCGAAAATTCAGATGCAAACGAGCTTACCCAATTCGCTTAATTAATCACAAAACGTATCGTATGCATTCAATCGACTTACCTGTAAAGAAAAAAAAAGACAATACGATAAATTAGTAAGTTGAAATTAGACTTTTTTTATCTTATAGCTACAGAAAATACATATCAAACAATCCTATTTATCCTATTTATAATAAATAATCTAATCTAATATATATTTCTAATATCTAATATTTAAAAAGCTTTGTAAACATTTTCTTTATTTTTTTGTTTTTCCAGATTCATTTTTGAAATCCTGACCTTAAGCAACAAAATTAGCATTAAGCATGTTTCAAACAGCTTTCAAAGCTTCAGACAGCTTTTCCAGAAAACTCAAGTGTGGTGAAAAGCTGTGAGAAAAGTTGTGTGCCATTTTCCAAAGCTCTGGGTTCGTCGCATTGCTTTTGAGCTTTCATGGACTACATATATTCTTTGATAAAATGGAATGCCTTATTGAAAGTATGCTGGTTTCTTTGAACTTTTTTTCACCTTTCACCATGGAATTTTTCAGGAATTTCCTCGGAAATTCCCGTAAGCAAGCATTCAACATACTAATTAAATTTGCCAACAATGAGGCAATAATAATTCTAATAATTCTTTAGCTTCCTAAGATCTCCACTTGTTTCTTTCGCTTCCTTCAGCTTTATGTCAAAGTGCAACAAGGATTTTAAAGCTCAGCTGGTGAGCAGAACAGAAGACAACAGAAAACGAGGATAATGGAAAAGGGAACCGGTACAAAAGTCACTGCAAAGCTGAAAAAGCATTCAAAGCCAAAATCTTAGCCCTTGGGACAATCCACGGGTTTTTGGCACCAAAAAAAAAAAAAACAAGACGAAATTTTAAGGAGAAAATGTAGGAAACAAAAAGGATTTAACAGGACAGTTCAGGAAACCAAATAACCTGGTTTAATGCCAAAATTACTAGCTGAACAGGTATTGATATTGCTACATCTTTTGTAATATTCCCCAAAAAGGCACACAGATGTTGTGCCATTTCAATTGGCTTCTTCATTCCACATTTTGCAGTGCAAATATATTAAATTCCCCCAACTCTTTCTCATCGTTCGTTGCTCCTTTCATTTTAATGGTTTTGAGTTTATTATCATTCCTTGACATCGAAGGGCTCACCTTTTCTGCCTGTTCTACTGTTTCTCGCTCATGCATGGCATTTTTCCCCATCTCGGATTGCCTTTATCTTAGGGATATACTTGAAATGGCCATTCGAGATGCTGCTGCTTTTCTTTTCGCTTTAAAAATGTGCCTTGCAAATGTCACACGTGTCGTATGCATAATATTATTCATGATATTATGTAATGCTCGCATTGGAAGCGAAAACGTTTAGGCAATAACAATTTAAATAGCCCAATAATGCATGATGTTTGTTAATTACTAGATCAGCTCGAATTTCATTTGCATTCTATTGGCAATGTCCAATGAATAGTATGAAATATTCATAGTTTATCTTATGCCTCCTAATTATTTGGAAAATCGAAGGCCGCATCGAAGTAACGTATTAAATATCGGAACTGTCTAAACTAATGAGTTGCTTATGGACTTTAACTAATATCCTGACAATAATGAAGTTCCTGGCGGCTCTTTGGCTCTCCTCGTTTGTTTCGTAAATATACCTTCATTAGCGCCTTTAAGTAGGCAACACTCGACTAAATATTCACCGATGGGGAGGACGAAGAGTTTCAAAATAAAATATGCAAACAAAGGCACGTTTTAAAGGACGAACAAGGCGCATATCCTTAAACGGCCAAGTTCCGTTTAACCATTTTTTGTCGACACTTTCTCCCGAGGGAAAACCGACTTGCCTGCATGTTTCTCAGTTTTTTTTTGGAAAAGGGAAACTTTTGAAGTTCCTCGGGGAAACACGACTGTTAGATGACCCGTACACAAATGAAAAATAATATGTTGTAGTCGCTTGAAGTTATTATAAATGAAATACACAATGAAGATACTTAACTGATTTTGAAAATTTGTATATATGTATATAATTGAACTTAAGTTTATCGTGTGCGGCAAAGTGCTTGGCCTAAAGGGTTAACTAACCCAGTTAGCCGACCAGAGTTCAATGGCTTAATTAACAAATTACGTGGGCTGATTGATTGACAGAAATTCAAAACAATTTCGAGGCCTGTCCTTAAGGATACAAGACCCAAAAGTTATTGGCAAAATGTTTGGTATATTAATGGGAAATTGCACCCAACCATTAACCCAGATATTGGCTAACAACGTTGAAACGACCTTAGGCGATTCGATTATTTTCTGAAAATATGGGGGGCAATGGCATAAAAAACTTAATGAAAGGGACACTTTACCATATTGTTAGCTTTAAATCTTTCAAAAAAAAAAAGAAAAACTTAAATTTCCAGCCGCGACAATTAACACATTTTAAATTTCCGTAAACTTTTGTTCACTTAAATCTTTTTGGCTGCAACTTCTGGCGCTCTGAAAATCCCTCAATGCCATTTAACCCACGACAAACAAGTCGGCAATGCAAAATCGCCGGATTTCCTTGGGGGAATACCCCTTTTCATTTTTTTTTAAAGTTGTTAAAAATGCGGGCTGCGTCACCGAGCCAATCCCCTGATAGCTTAAAGATTGGAGTATAATTTATATAGACATTAGCTCGCCGGCTTGGGGCGTCGAAATTTTTGAATTCATTGCCAGCCAAACCGCCGACTTTGACATGGCATATAAATGAGGAGCAACCCCAGGACTTGTCGTCCTGCCCACACCATTCTTCCGAAATCCCGGAGAACTGTATACATTTTTGTGCTGTGTTTTTTTTGTTGTTGTTATTTTTTTTTTGCCTGTTTGACTGAGGCAAACAGCAACAATAATAAACATTTCTTCTCGGACCATTTGTCTGTGTGTTTTTAATAATAAATAAACTGTAAACATAAGTCACGCATACCGAGAGAGACCGGCCGAAAGTTGAGCCTTGAGCTTCAGCACCGGATTTATGAGGGGTCAGGGGTCAGGGGTGCCAAGGGGGTGAGGCTACCCGGGGGGGGGGGGGGATTTGGTAGGTGGTACCCTGCGCTGTACTCCCCCTGCGCCTTGTGGCCAAAGCCAAATGCAAATGTTGCGGCCTGCTGGCGAATCTGTGTGGATTTTTGAAGCCTCCCTTCCTTTCTATACCATAAACAAAAAAAAACAAAAAAAAACAGCCAAAATTCCTTGGCTCCTAGTAGTAATATATAACTTTCCTTCTTCGGCTAATTCCAAAGGGAATTTTTGATTTGGGAATTAATGTTGAGACTGAAATGGGCGACCGACTTGTTTGTTGGCCAACTGATAAGCAGCCACCGCAAAATGGCATGTTATCCGTGCGATTTATTAGATTTTATTTACGAGCATAAATAACTTTATACTTTAGTTAAAATGTTGATTTGTCGAATGTAATGTAAATGTGTAGGGAATAAGGACAAATTTTGAAAGAAATACACCGCTATATATCACTAACAAAATCGTGCTTTTTAAGTAGTGGAAATTTTTTAATATTGCAAGTGAGTGTTCTTTTGATTTTTAACACACATTCAGCTTTACATACTTTTTATATATATATTAAATTATTATATTTATATATTATTATATTATTATAAACTCAAAGTCTGATTCAGAGTTTACATACTTTACATACGAGCGCTGTCTAAAAGTGTCTAACAATTACGCTTGACATTTGTTTGCGTTTCAAAAACAAATATGCAAATATTGAGCAACAACTGTCAACTGGTTAATAACCACCCCCCCCCCCGCAACCATTTCATTTAGCTTACGCTTCAGTTATTTCGTGTTTAACCATTAGCGCGTATAATAATATTTCATACCGATTTATTTTCTCTCTTGGCCCTATTTGCATTTCGTTTTCTTCTTCGCCTGTCCATTATATTTAAATACATTTAATGAACGTAATACCAATAATTGTTTAAGTTTCCCTTTCTCAATTTACTTTGCGCTTTAAAATTTCATGGCCTGGCAGCTTCAATTACCCCGCGTCATCTCCTTTGTCTCTTTTCCGGGGTTCATTAAAATTATTCTCTTTATTTTCAAATTATTTTTTTCTGTGCCAGCTGGTATTAACATATATATATATATATATATATTAACATATATATATGTTATATATATGTTATATATATATATATATATGTTAATATATATATATATATATACCTGCTGTCGCTGCCAGAAAGAGAGACAGGCAAAGGCAAAGACAGAGAGTATGCGGAAAATAAAAAAACATTTAAATTTAATTATACGACTATGACAAACAATTTTGGCATTTTGACAACGCTTTCGTTCTGATGAAAGGCACTGGCCGCCCCTCCACAGCCACGCCCCCCCCCCCTGCCACCAACTTCCAACAATTTGCAACAGCAAGTCAACAATTAGCAGCGGGTTCAATGTGCCATCAGAGTACCGGAGTCCACGGGCAAGGATATAAACAGGTTCATTAGCAAAAGGGGAAACTTAGAGCGAGAGGTGTCCTTTGGCGCACTGAATTCGAGGCAGCAAAATGGGCGAATTTAAAGCTTTACGCAGAATTCAAAGGATAATCTGGCGGACGTACATAGGAATTCAATTTATTGTATTGTATTTTCCTTTTGCTAAATTACTTTCTATTCAATCATCTTACTGGGCGTCATAAAGACGAAGCAGTAAAACTATTTAAAGGTATAAAACATTCTTTCAATTATAGTTACTCACCCAAAGAGGTCCGAATCGCTGCCGGGAAAGCTGATCCTGGGCGATAGCGGCGATCGTCCTTGGGCCCGCTTGAGCATATCATGCAGACCGGGCGGTGCGTGAATTGGACTCAAAATGGTTATTTTTCGATTGCCCGGCGGCGCCAAGAAGCCACCGCTCAATGTCAACTGGGTGCGCATGCCCGCCGACGAGCTCTTCATCTCGATCGTTTCGGCCGACTTGGAGATCAATATGGACGATGACTGCTGCAGGCCCAGTTTGCTCATCGACAGCTGCATGGATCCTCCCGTGGCGGAGCTGTCAGTCAAGTTACCAGCCGACTCCACCACACCGGCCACACTGGCATCATCGATCTGTGTGGAAGCGCTGCGTATGCACTTCTCCGCCCGTGCCCCAGCCACTCCGGCTGCCGCCTCCGAATGTGCCGATGTGGAGCGCACAAATTGACGCACATGCTTCTGATGGGCCGTCAGAAAACCGTGCGCACCCTCCGGCTGCTGAAGGAAACTCTGGAAGCGAGTCTTGCTGCTGGCCGAGCTGGCCGAATTCGAATTGCCACCGGCCAGGTTGCTCGAGCCGCTGGCTATGTAACGGGTGCTGCTGCTGCTACTGGTGCTTGTGCTCGTCCTCTGCTCGCTGCTTGTGATAATCGAGGTGGAGCTTTGGGCCTTCAGCTGCTGGGCCAGCGAAGCCGCCGCCGAGGCGCTTAGGATTTGGGCAGCTCCGCTCGTAATTGTAGTGGCCTCGCCCACAATTGTGCTGGACTGCAGGCTCTGGCTTCTCGTCGAACTGGATATGATTCTCTGGGACTGTTGCTGCTGCTGCTGCTGCTGGAGTTGCTGGAGCTGTTGGAGCTGCTGAAGCTGTTGGATTTGCTGGGCGCTGTCCTGTTTGCTTTGCTGCCCAGTAGTGCCGGCACTACTGCTCATCGAAAATGAGTGGGTGGCCACCTTGGTGGTGCTCGACGTGCTGGAGAACTTTTGACTCTGTACCTGCACCTGCTTTTCGGGGGATCCCAGCTCTAGGTCGGCCATGGAGCGCACTTCGTCGGGATCCACCTCGCTGGGTGTGGTTATTATGTATTGTGGTGGTGGTGGTGGTGCTGCTGCTGCTCCGCCTCCTGCTGCTGGGCCACCATTACTCTCCTGGGACATGGTTTCCTTTTATTTCACTTTTTTTCGTTTTTTTTTTGTTTTGTCTCGTGCGTTTCTGGGGAACAGAATTTATGCTTTTAATTTTCCCTGCGCGAGTGACAAACTCTCACTCTTGCCTCAATGCATTGCATACTTTTTTGGGGTGGCGGGTGAATGGATTAGTTTGGGTTTAGGGGTCTCGTTTGGAGCTGGGTTAATTGAATGGCACAAGTGGAAACTTCGGTTGTCTTTCAGAATTCCCCCCAGATCCACCAACCAAAAAAAAAAACACAAGGAAACAAAGCCACCGCATGAAAGAGGTGATGTTTAATTAAAAAATCAAAATTTCCTTAAAAAATATAGCACAAATTTGCTATGAAAGTGCAGAGAATTTCTACCGAAAACTTTCAATTAGCTAGCTTTATGTTTCGCTACAATTGTGTTCTCTACAAAATAGGCACAATATATATTATTTTCAGCAGTTTTAAGTTAATTCATTAGCAGCATTATTAGCTGTAAAAGGCATTAACTTTGCACCGATTTTCACACATTCCAAAATAAAATCATTTCGTTAAAACTCATTAGCAAAGTTCGTCGAGGCATTTCCCGAATGGCCAAAGTTGGCTTCGAACTCGAACGCAACATGTAGTGCCCTCGTTTTTCGCCACCCCGAATTTTCCATAACCCCCCTGTTTGCCGTTGGCGAAATTTTCTTGTTTTCCACCTTCTTTCTGATTTTTTTTTTTTTTTGCAGCAACATTTTGGTTTTCTCTTTTCTTTTTTTTTTTTTTGTTTTTCGACCGTGCCTTGTTTTTTGTGCTCTTTTTGGCGCGTGGCTTTTTCCGCTGGTGCGCCTTAACAAGCTGCATAATTAACCTGTGAACCGTGACCATGACTCTGAGCCACCCCCTTCTCATCCCCTGTTGAGCTCCATGCTCCATGCTCCAAGCTCCAAACAGCCGGTGGACGCTGAAAAGCGAATTATTATTTGAGCTGGCCTTAGCAAACTATAACAACAATACGCTTTTGATTTTGTAAAAAACCAACGGAAATGCACGAGCTGGTTTTCTTTTTTATACCACATCTCTTTCTTTGTGCAGAGCACACTTTATTAAATGACATTGATTACAAGCGTGAGTTTGTTTTTCCGACATTAGATTCCGGCGAACTTAGCTCATTTCCACCATTCCGTTTGAAGTTAACATCGATTTGGATTGAAGTGGAACAGAAGTGGGGAGCAGGAAATGGGAAAACAGGATTCAAACGCAATTTTTACAGGAGATTTCTGCGCGAATGTCTGAGGTCCTTTTTCCCTTTCCTTTTCCCTTTCCGCTTTTCAATATTTACCGGAGAAAAGCAATCAGTTGCAACTTGATTTCATTAGCGGAAATGCATTTAAACGAAAGCTTAAGGTCAACGAAAAATCATTGCCGGTCATCGAGCGATGTGATTTCATCTATTAATCCATTAATCCATTAAAAATGCATGTATTTTACTAATTACAACATTTAGTGCAACTTTAAATGTGTCAAGTGCTTCAAGTTTGAATGCGCGAGGCTGCTACTTTCTTCTACTACTTAAACTATTACTTAAACTTCATTTGGTCAGCGATTTTGCGAAAAACTCCTTTCACGGCATTTCGGCAAGTCACCCAAATGGTTGGAAAATTGAAGGTCAGGACTCGTTAAGTTGCAATGACTGTCACATAACAACAAAAAGGGCAACCAAAGAGGACCAACGGCCAACATCTTGTGCAACAGTCACGCACACATGGCAAATTCGCTTGCAACACACACACACACACACAAGCTCGCACACACACACACACACGCAGGGACCGAAAGGATGTTACTGCAATTTTATGCAAATGGGTACCTTTTGCTCGCTTTGTTGCACGAGAAATGGAACGACAATGACGACAATTTACACCAAGAGAAAACACGTTCAGTTTCCAAAATACGCAAGAGATTTTCCATTTTGGTGAATAGATGAAGTATGCTACATTCATGTGTGCTGCATGTGATATCCTTCGAAATTTTTAGTTTAGCCCAGTGTAGAATAGGAATTTACCAGGATTCTTTTTTCCAACTTATCTCTTTGTGCATTCCGTTGACGCTTCACCTATTAGGTTCCTTTTTTTTTTTGGGTTCCTGGCACTCAAAGTAATTGCCAACCGGTCAGAAAACTGAGTTTTCTTACTCTGATTCGATCAACTCAATTGCCTGCAATCGTGGTTGTGTTGTGTTGCACCAGAAATTTCCTACGATAATCATACTTTTTTTGCAATCGATGCGATGCGATTGCGCACATTACCTAGATTGTTCATTTGCAGCGTTATTTATTGCACCTTGACTATATAGAGTGCATATTTGATTTGATTTGCCCGCTTCGCTCGTTTTCCTTTCAGCCAACAAACAAAATGCGAGGCAAGGGGAACTACAACAACAACGGCAACAAAACCAATTTGCATTTACGGCAAACAAGGCGAAAGCAATAAGCTTCATGTGTTGATTGCCACGCCCACGCCGCCCTCGTTTTGTGGGTGTGCATGTTTGAGTGTGTGTGTGTGGCATAGTTAACAAAGCCTTTTCTCCACCTCCCCGCACCTACATATATCAATACCCATATACCCATACACATGTCAACATCATTAGCCATATATCAACTTCACTTTCAATGCCTGCCCAATGAATTTCCTTAGCAGGCAGCGTGATAAAAAAAATGAAAGGCAGGCCGATGATGATTTAAAAATTTCCAGAATTTACGACTTCTTGACTTTGGGAAGCAAGTTAAAGATGGCCTTTAAGCCGCATTTAAATACGGCAAATATGTGCAGATATTGCTTACAATCGACAACAAACAAAACACAATTTACAACATTCTATTCGTTTATCTGGCAGATAAACTTGTAATAAGTTCATAATAAGAATTAGAGGCCTGAGAATCGAGAGTTGAAATATTTAATTTCAACTCAAAGATTATAGAAGTGCTGTCGAATGAAAAGAAAATAAATTAACCTTCAACCTGGTGGCTTTTGCCTTACATTTTAGGCGTTGGTTGGAAACACAGCCTATATTTGCCAAATAAATTTCCGCACACACATGTAACTACTTTCGATCAAAAGCAATTCATGACCAAGGTCATCGGTGCTGACATGCATTAAAAATAAATGTACTTTAAATTGACTTTGATAGCGGTGGCGTCAAGCCGAAAAGTGCATTATAATGTAAAAAAAAAAACGATAAAACCCACCGCTGACCTTTCTAGATTCATTGCATACTCATACTGCTACTAGGAAAATGGGAAATGGAAAATCCTCCGCAACTATCCAACCAACTCAATTAACGTCGTCAATAATGCACTATGATTGCAACAATTTCCCACTGGCGTAATTGATACGGAATGGTTGTTATGATCGGAATTGAATCAAATCAAATCGAATTAATGTAATGGCCCAAACGGTATTTCCCATGGATTACGCGAAAATATTAGTTAGTGAAAATTTTAAATTTCCTCGTAGACAATTAAATGCCAGAGAATAATATAATTAGACTACTGAGTGGCTTGAAATTTGTTGCTGAGTTTTCACAATTTGCCTAATTTAAGTGGTAATAATCATTACCATTTGTTTGAAAAACTAGTCTTTAAAACTCAACATCTTTCGGCTATCGTATTTTAACCGCGTCTAACTGAGATCACAATTCGTGTTTCACATTGTCGCTCACTTTTGCGGCTTTTTCCGCCCACTTTTCCGGGTTTTCCCGACCGCCCTCGCGGGCTTATTGCATCATTGTGTGCTCATCATGCCGGGCTAAGTGAATTTGGCTGGTGTAAGAGAATTTTAATGCATTTTCCACATAGCGATGGATGGATGGCATGGTTTGCCATCTCTAGCCTAGCGGAAAATCGAATTTTCCGAGAGAGGCGCAGGTGGAAAATATGGAAGCCGAAACGGGTGCACTACTCGCAGCTGCTAATTTGTGTGAATTTGTCATTTTTATATATTTTTTTTGTTTTTCTGGGAAATGCGGAGAAGGGCTATAAAGATAACAAAAAAACAAAAAAAATAACGGCGGACGATGTAAATTGGCAGTCGGAAAAGGTCAGCGAGGCTACTTTGTGTCGGCAATTCAATCAAACTTCCCATTAATAATGAAAGGCGAGAGAAAGAAAACTGAAATGTTAGAAGCTTTAAGCATTTTCCATTTTCCACGCACCCACTTTACCGCCCACTTCCGGCTACATTACTACTTAAGCCTATTCAAGCTGCAGGCACAGAAGGCGGAGGGGGGCGTGGCCCAGGGCAGTACGACAATCAAAGATACAAAACAGACGACCAAAACTAAAGGCAAACAAAAGCCGAGCGAAGAATGAGCAAAGTTGCAAGTGCGGCAAGGCCGTTTTCCTTGAAGAACATGAGCCAAATAAATAAAAAAAAAAATCAACACGCAGCCCAAGAAATTAACAAAACTTTTGCGTAAAGCACGCATAGCTCTTAAAAGTTCTCATTTAATATCATAACTTCGTCACATGTCCTTCGACAAACCGCATCCTGCTTCCAGTTTTATATTTCCAGCTTTCCAGCTCAGCAAAAAGATGAGCTCAAGATGCGTTGAGTTAATGAGAGGTATTCGTTATTCGTTATTCGACAGGTGCGTTTTTCGACCGGCCATAAATTTGCTTAATTTATTTGTGCGTGCCCGTCGCTTTAAATTCGCTAAATTGAAAGGTCGAAGACAATGAGGTGAAGTTTGCGACCCTCTGAGCCGCCGAACCACAAAGCCACAAAACCAATTTGATGATTACAATGACTATGGGGTATGGTTATATATGGGTATATATATTCCGACTTTGGGGTTGCTTTAAGTTAAGATGGAAGTAAATAGGTTAGTCGAAATTAGGGGTTCGAGGAAAGTGAACAATTCGAGTTTTCTCAACACAGAATGAACACTTTCGATTGTCAGAGACACGGCAAAGTTCAAAGTTTAAAGTTTGCAAAATCAAAATGTCGTTAATACAAAAATACAAAAGGGCAGCACAGCAAGCCTTTTCCATTTGCAATAGTTGTGCCCGCGAGTGACAAAAAATGTATTAAAGCCACTCGAATGCGGTTAGGTTTTTTTGGTTTTTGTTCAAAATGAAAAACTGCCATTTCGACCATTATTTATTGCTCTCTTTTTTCTTTCCAGCTTACAAACATTTGAATTTACCCACACAGCAATGCGAGATATCCTTTTTGTTTGCCACCTGGTCTTTTGTGTTGGTTAGCTTAGCTTTATGGCAAACCTTATATAAACGGCATTATTGTAACTAATATTCAGACACTTCATTTCATTAATATAGTTTAAAAACTAGTTGCGTTAAGTGTGCAAAAGTTTAAATTTATTGTAAACTATTTGCTGACTGCCAATCGATCTTTAACCCACTTGGCTTTTCTTGATAGTTGCCATTTATTTCCATAATAGAAACATTTTAGGGAATTGTAAGAATGGCCAAAACAACAACTTCTTCACACGCAACTTTCGCCCCTCGCCGACCACGCCCCTAATCAATCAGTCAATTCAGCCAGTCAGTCACTCATCCCCGCCCCATTGGGTTGTTTTTTTTTTTTTTTGTTTCTTTCTTCTTCCAAGTTTTCCCCTAAAAAGTAGGTGAACGAGAGTTGGGTCACAACATGGCATGCAACATTTTTTCGGCAAGGAGGTTAACAATTTGAGTAAAGAATAACGCTGGCCTCACAAAGGCTGACCCCAAAAAAAGAAAAAAAAAGAAGGGAGTTCTTCCGCTGAGTGTGAGGGGCTGAAAAACGTCGAGCAAAATGCAAAATCGATTGCGGAAATTTGCCCTGAACAAGGGAGCTTTAAAGAGTCGGTCGTCGGTTCAAGTTCGCTGGGGGCAAGTGTTGATCTTTTTCACAAAAGTGGATGATGGTCTAAGGGAGCATCTGGTATCTATGACACACACACACACACACACACACACACACACACTGGGCACACACATGCATATGTATGCAGGAGAGGCAGTCGTCAAACATTTGCCTTGAAAACGACAGAAAGCGGTCTAAAATGTGCTGTGAGTGAGTGAGCACGGGTCGCAGCTATTGTGGCAAATTGTTCCGTTAGGACAGGTACAGTGAACACCACAAAAAGCCGCAAAGGAATGCTAGAAATTTCAGATCTGCCAACACATTCAAAAGAGATTAAAAAAAAAACCCAAGTATTTTCTTTGCTCGACATCATTCGATCGACCGACAGCTGTCAATATTCCCATGGCCTCCATTTTTATGACCCCCCCCCCCCCACCCCACCATAAATAGGCAATATTTTTTAGCGAGTGCCGCCTGTGATGGCCTTATCAGTTGGGTCTGCTTGACTACTGGGAGAATGGACAGGTGAGTGTGTGTCTGCCTTTGGCTTTGCTCATTTTTCCAGTTACTGCTATCAAAATATTTATAGGCACTTCAAGCTCACACATGGCCAACTCGATAAATTGTTTTGCCATCGCTCTTTCACGCTCTTTTTAAGGCGATTTAAGGCGAATATAATATGCTTGTGCCTGCTCTCTCTTATTGAAGGCAATTATATAGTAATTCAATGAATAACAAGGACTACAGCAAATATTAAATATGAAATGAAACGAGCAAGTGAACAATATCCTGGCGGAAAATGCGCAGATGATAGGCGGAGTTTTTTTTTCCCATTCCTCTCAACCAAGATGCATGCTCTGTTGGCCAAAAAAGGTGAATGACAAGATGAAAGGAAAAGCGAAGACAAAGAAACGAGACGGAAGAACGCTGTCACGTGGCGAAAGGTGAAAGCTGAGGCAAAGTTTGCTCCTCTTGTTGTTTTTTTTTTTGTTTGTTTGTGTTAGACTTTTTGTTTCACTTGCAAGCGTTTGGCTTATGATCCATTCAAGTAGAACTTGCTCAACTGATACTGTTCCTTGTTTGTTTCGCTTTTTTTGTGGCCACTCATGTTTCATTGGCAGCTCAGCTTAAAAGTAATTGTCCCAGTTAAAGATTCAACATTGAAGATGCTCAGATTTCCCAAATACTTTATATACTATATACATACGCGTTTATATTTTTATTATTTTTCAACAACAGCTGTCCTTCAAGAAAATCTAAGATCTATCAAGCGCAAAATTGAGCAATTATAATTAGAAAAAAAAATATATATATGAACAGACTGTGCAGCAATATAAGCTTTCATTTTTTCATTCGTAACATTGTTTGTTTACTCTCGTTGCTTTTACTTGTATTTTTTGGCCAAAACTATTCGCGTTAGAGGCAGGCGTGTGAAATGGTTTAGTTTTCTCTTTTGGCCTCGCACTTTTCATAAGATTTTGCTTCACTTTAATCCGCTTTTCCATTTTCCTCGCCTCAAATTTTCCTTTTGTTGCTCACCACTTTTCTCTGACAACATTTCATATTCCTGCGCTGTTTGGTCTTGTGTTGCTTTTACCATTTTCCTCTGTTTTGTGTTTCTATGTCAGTGAGCGGAATTTTCATTTGCTCTTCGGTCACGCCCCCATTTCCCGATCTCCTCCTCAATCCTTGAGGGGCAGGAATGAATGGCTTTCTTTGTTTGCTCTTTATGTTTTGTGCGTGCGGGGATTTGTTTTTATTGGAATTATTAATTGTTCATTTTTTTCCCAGTGACAAGTACGTGGTGCAAAAAAGGAAAAACGTTTCGTAGAAATATGGCCTGAAGCCCAAAAGATATATTCTTTTGACTTTGCCCGCCGTGTCTTGCACATCATACCACCTGCTTCTGCAATTGCATCGCTACTTGGTAAATGGGAACGAGGCTGTCAGCACTAATTAAATTATGAAGTGTTTTTTTGCCACATTTAACCATACCACCCTCCACGTCGTAGCCACTTGCTCAGCAGCGTGTCAATGTCAGGCGAGCGAAACAAGTGCACTTTCCTTTGTAAAATCAAAAAAAAAAAAATTTAAATAAATTTCGAGTCTTTATACAACTCGTGAAACTCTTCAAAAGTTTTGCGAAAAGTTTTTTCTATTTATAAAAAAAGGATCAATTACTTTAGTTAGAGCTCTGATTTTCTTTCCATGTTGCCGTAGTTGTTGTGGCTCGTGTGCTCAGCGAGCTGGGAACACTTATACACCAGACTTTCTCTCCACGGGTGGTAAACAAATAACCAGGAAAAAGCGGAAACGGAAGCTGTTTTGAGCATTGTTAGGGGAAGTGGCAAGGGTTGGACGAAAAAAAAAAAGGGGTGGCTGGGCGATGGCAGAGCTCGTGCGGCACTCCCGAAAAACCCACACACAAACAAAATATTCATACAAATTAGGAGGCAAATTAAATTCACACACACACGCTCGAGGGTCAGCAAACGAAGCCATTAGATGGTTGCGAGGGGGTTGGGGGGTTAAGGGTGGCTTGTGGAAAATGGAAATGGAAAGTGGAACCCGGGGAAAACAGGTGGAAAGACCCAGGGGCCATTCGACAATATGAAAACTGATTTGTGCTCGTTATTGTTAACGATGTTCATTAAAAAGTTATTGTGTGCCCGGAAAAACGCAAGGAAGGCAAACATAAAGAATTTTCCCTGCCTTTGGATATACGGTTATGAGAAATATGAAGAGTTTACTAACCGGTTTAACTACTTAATGGTTCGCAGAAAATAAGAACTACAGGTGTCAAATCGGACTAAGCATATTTTTGCAAGACGAAAAAAAAACATTAATTAATATTTTCAATTTCCAACTGAAGCATATGAACATAATATATCTTCTATGGATTATTGTTAAAGAAAGAAAACTGAGAAGCAGATGTCTTTTTTTTTGTTTTTTTTTTTTTTCTGTGGACATGTTTACCACCGTCTTTATGCCAACTTACAAAGGTTTTATGTAAGCCAAATATGCTGGCGGCTGTCAGAAGACAACCTGTTGACAAAAATTGCAGAAGCATCTCTTGTTCATCTTATATAAAAATACCGTCATCACAGTTTATTCGCAGCAATTTCCTCTCGAAATCAATATGAAAAACATAGGAAAAACATAAAAGAGATGCTGAGGGGTGAAATTAGCCTCAGGTGAAGTAAAAGGGAAAAGAATATGCGAGCATAGCCCGGAATCATAAGTCGTTATGAATAATGTCTTAAAAGCTAATGTAGCAACCACATTACATTTAACATTACACATTATGTTAAGTAAAATGATTGCTTTAAAGACGATCAGAGAAAGGAAGAAAGTGTTTGCCAGGATACTTGACTCTTCATAAAAACAAAAAGTTGGCTAACTAGCTAATATTTTAAGTTGTCATTTATGAACATTTTCCCCTTTTTTCACTCAAATTCCAGCGGTTTTTTTACGTTCTATTATACATTTTTTTTTTTTATTAATTTCGAGCGTAACCATCTGGTTTCTGGGTTGCTTTCTGTTCCACGTAACCTGCAGCCATCAAAGAATTCTTGTCAACAATTTTGCGTTGCGCGGAAAACCAGTCAATCCCCTTCTACTTGTCTAGCCCACCTTTAACCCCTGATACCCGGAAAAGCGTGTAAACTTGATTAGCTGCCAGAATGCAGAGGCAGCAATTGAGCACTAGAGCACTTGGTCTACTCTTTCAAGAACTTTATCAACAATAAAATGTGACAAAAGTGAGCTGGTTTCAAGCAGACAATTGGAATGAGTTGCGTACAAAAAAAAAAGCTGCATGACATTAAAAAACAAGTTGCAAATTAAATTAAAAATTCCTATGATAAATTTTTGTCTTTTTAGATCAGTAATCAAGCCGACTAAAGTTGTAGTACGAAAATATTTTCATCGCCTTTTGATGCCGAAGACATATGTACATATACATATGTAATCTCATCAAACGAACAGTGCACCCAATGGCATTTACCACGCCCACTTTCCATTCTCTGTTGAGGATTTTCCGGTCGTCGAATGAGTATTTTTATTTCGTTTTTTATTTTTTTTTGTTTGTTTGTTGCTCCAATATTAAGTTGTCAACATGGCAACACAGTGGGAGAGACTGTGGGGTCGGAGGGCAAATATTTTGCATAAACTACAACCAACTGAAGGACAAAACAGAAACTGGAATAGAACAAAAACCAGCAAGAGGAAGTACAGCGAACGAAGGACCAACGAGTGACAGCCATCCAAACTGTCGACTTTCTGTCAATCGCTATCATTTGAAGTATGAAAGCGAAAGGCCAAAACCAGAATACACTAAAAATATTATATTGCATATTAGCTAGCCATATCTTCCAGCAAAAAACAAAAAGAAAAACAAGCGCAATTATTATTGAGATTTTTGGATGACCTTTCTGAGTGTAGCTTCATTCGCGATGCTTGACATTTGCCAGCCATCCGCTCTCACTCTCACTAGCTTCTTATGCGAAATATGCGATAAGGATAATAAGCACACACACACACACACACATAAATATAATAAGGCCAAAGGATTGCCGCGCGCGCCAGTCTGTGTTGGTATCTCGTAGCAAGGATGTGGCCATGTGTGCGTCAACATTAAGCGCATCAACGTTAATGGCTCCAGCAGAAACTCAGAAGTTCGCCAGCTCAGAAACTACGGGCAACAGTTAGCAAGGACATCGCATAACAGTCGAGGAGCTTAGTGATCCCAGCTAGGAAGTGGACACTTAAGGAGACGCCGGGAAAGGATATACCCGGGCAAAGCAGCAAATATGAGTGCACGAGTTGTTTCAACATCGCTCATACGCACTGTGTGCCCCGGCAACAATAAATATGCTTATTGCTGCTTGGTTTTTTTTTTTACTATCCTCATCACTTATGCTTTGTTTGTAAACACAGTTTGTCGGCGAGTTGAAAAATACATGTTTCTTTATGTCAAAATCAAAATATATAGCATTTAAGTAGTTGGTAAAAACAACTAACTACTTAACTCCATTTTGGGCCAGCCATTTCGTGTGCCTTTAATTGCCGATACTCGCCGCACAAACGGACTCACTTTACTGAACGAGCATAGCACATTCAGCACAGCTTTTTCCGCATTTTCCACCGCCTTTTCTTAGTTTTTCTCTCATGGCCTGGTTAATTTGTTTGCCAAACGCAAGCCCAAGGTCGCAAAAACCATGGTCAGGCAAAAAAGCAACTTGATTAGGCGACATAAAACAAGTTAATGACAGTGCTCATTATGTCGTCGCAGAGGGTAAGGAAAATTCAACTTTTCCAGGCGCTGAACAACACACGCCATTAATCATTGAAAACAGAAGAGCAAGCTTCTCTCTTTCGGCTCAAAAGTGTACATACGAATAAATGGAGTCTGAAAAATGCATAAATCGTATATAGAGTATTACATAATTCAATGTAAGCCTTGTATGGTATGGTTTATAAGAAAAAAAAAAAAAAAGAAATGCCCAAAGATTTTTCACTCTAAAAGGTAATTTATGGCTTGGCTCGCCCGCAAGAATTGATACATTTTTGAATCCGCTGCGGGCAGGCAAAAAAAAAAAAATATAAAATAAACGAGAAACGGGGCTATGCTCCGCACGAAACCGAATAAAAATGATGAAAGACTTGCGGGCCACATTGCGTATACTTGATGAGTGAAAGCCCAATAAAATGTCGACAGAAAAGGCATAAAATCTTAACGAATCAACAAAACGAGAGGCGGTGAGCCCAATGAGCAGTGCGGCATTGAAAATGCGTAATTGAAAATCTAGGCCGACGAAAGTTGCCATCGCTTTTGCAAAAACTTTTGCAAGTGCCATTCATTATTAAATCAAATTGACACGCGTCCATTTGCCCCGGACTTCTTTGCCACCTTTTTCACTTACCTATCCTGCCTGCACTTTCGATCGATCGATCAGGTGAATCCAATGCAATTACACCTTTCTCGAAACTTTCATTTCGGCTTTCGTTAAGCGAAAAAACAAAAAAAAAAAAAACGTATCCAGCGAATGCATTTTTTAACAGCCCTCGCTCTTTGCCATTAGAATCAGGGTAACTAAAAGTAATTTGCGGCTTGCGAAAGTTTTGTTTTCAAGTAGTTGCAAATGGAGTACATTTATCATAGAAGAAAGGAGTCCACAGCGCATTTTGTGCCATGCATTTAAGTTCTTGCTTAGTGCAAAACATTAAGCTGAAAGTTTAAACGCGTACTGAAAGCAATTTGAAACCGTTTTTGGACTCTAGAAAGTGCACTTTAATTTTCTAGCGAATTGTGCAAGCATATTCAATCAAAAGAACCCAATTAAGTTTTCAATACTAATCCAAAAAGGACTCGCTGATTATGCCGTCCTCAAAAATAAAATCGTGCTTACCTAAGGAACCAGTGAAAGTCGATTATCGAACTTGATTGGAGTTGCCCATTTTAAACTTTTCTCGTCTCGAAATTATAGTTGCCAGAGGAGGAGGCGTGGCAGGTTGCGGCGAACGGTGGGCGGTTGGTGGCTGGTGGCTGGTAGCAAAGTAATCATAACGTAACATGCAAAAGGGCAGCGAAACAATGGAGCCCCCTTTAACCCAGACCACTGCTTTCGATTGACACGTAAACAGGGCCAAAAGCCGGGCTAAGCGATGCTACTAGAGCTGAGTGGTATTGTCGACGTGTGGTTGGAGCACCACCCACTGCACCCACTGCACCACCCACTGCACCACCCACAGCAACACCAGCTGTCTGCAAATGAACGCTGGAAAATTGCTCGAGACCCAAGCTCATAATTGGCTTTCGTCCTAAAACGTAGTCGTGTGGAAATGCATACATACAAAAAGCAAAAATAGTAACGTATATTAAGTACTTGGTTTTGTCTAGTTAACATTGATTTTAGAGATATGCTAAATATATGATAAATATATTGTAGCGAAATTTCAGTGCCTAAAAGTGTGCTAAACAATGTATTGTTATTGTTAACTAAACAAATTACAAATGTCGCAACTATCTTGAACTAAAAATTTGCGTGCAACAACAAAATATGTTCGGTAAATATAGCAGTGTTAATTAAATAGTTTTTATTTTTCATTTTTAATAGCTGACCAAAAGAAATATTTTTAAGATAGTTTACCATTGTTTTGTCACTATAATTACTCAAAATTGCTATTTACGTTTTAATTTATTAATTTAGTGCATTCAGTTATGGTATGCAATGTGTACAATAGGTTGAAAAGTTAGTTGAAACTGGTCAGTGGCGGCTGACTTAATTACATGGACGGTGTGTAATGTTGTTGCCATCGGCAACTCAGCGGTAACTTTTTCATTTTCTATTTTCCATTTGGCACTTTTCCCACTAACATCAAGGACTCCCCATTCCCCCCCATCCCCCCGCCAATAATTCAAAACTTTCGTTTAATTCAATTAGGGCTGGAAAGTTGCACTCGACTTTGTTGCATTTTCAGTACTCGGAATGGGATGCTTGTTTGCGGCTAAAACTTGGCAATTATTTGCATCACAAAGTCGAGACTTACGCCCACCATTTGCCAACTACTGCGTGGGCGTGGCCGGAATGCGAAGACAGCCAAAAAGGATGCGCCTCATCGATTGATTGAATGGATAAATAAGGATTTCCTGCCGATTTGTGTTGCTATGCAATTAAATTGTTTACCCAACGTCAGTCGTTTCATTTTACTCGAATAATCTTAATAACTGCAATGCTAAATCCTTTAAAGCTCTTCTAATTGGTTCTCAAATTCAAAAATGAAATCAGCTTAAAGTGTTGAAAGCCAGGCGATGTTGTGTGTAAAACATCAAGTCAATAATTTTTTATATTTGCTTTGATCCGTTAATTAATAATATTCGAAATGAAAGCAACTACTATCTACTATTATCTAAGTCGGAAATATCACCGAAATATGCATAGGCAATTGGCAATGCTGACACGTTTCCGATTAGTTTACAATTATTTTATTTTGTTCTTATTCTTTTCTTTTTTTTTCACAGTCTAGCTGCGATAAGTTTATGGTCTGTGTCCTATAAATCACAATCAAAGTCATGTTAACAAGTTATTTGTACTCGTTGCTTCTTTCGCAGTTGCTTTTTTTTTTTGGTTTTATTTTTTTTTACAGCCCTTATCTGCTTATCAGCTTATTTGGAGAGCAGCCGAAGAAAATGAGCAACGACGCGGGAAATAATAATAATAATAATAATAACATGCACATCAACTGGCGGCTATCGCATATGGGCCAAAAAAAAAAAAATATATATATATATATGCGAGTGCGATAACTCTTACTGGATTAGCTGTCGTGCGGCATTATCTCTTCTATAATTCATTTTCAGTTTGGCTTTGGATTTCACTCGGATTTCGTCGCCATAATACCGACTAAGATCCCTGAAAATTCTATTATTCCTACTAACACATTTTTCAGCTTACTGCCTTTTTTAAATAGTTGTTCAAATATTTACTATTATCGAAATTAACAAATATAATATTTTGCCAAATAAAGTCAACTGTTGCATTAACAAAACATAATTTCTGTTAAATATTTTTTAAGCATTATTAAATTGTATTTTTCCTTCTCTTTTTTGGTTGTTTTTGCCGCAGCATAAAGTTTTTACAGACCAACTCCAAGCTAATTAATTATTATCACAACTTTGTTCAACTCTGCAATATGCATGATATATACATATATGTTTCATTTCGCATTTATCCAACGCTGCTGACCAAAATCAAAGTTGGCCCACAGTCTGTGGTCGGCCAAAACTTTTGCATTCTATTACAGTCGCAGGCTTATATGAATGTCGAAAGCTAATCAAAAACTCATTCAAAATTCATACCCAACAGGTAGAAGAAACATATATATATATATATGTATTTATATGTATTTATAGGCCGAGTAAAATCCAAATCAAAATCCAGCTGGCTAAAGGGTTGACAAATTCCGTTTACAAAACAAAAGGAATTCCGAGTGGGGCAATGGGGACAGAACAGCTCTTTCCTTTAGCCATTTGCGAATGTAAGGGCCAAAGTTTATGCAAATCATGGGACGGCATTAAGTTACTTTTAAAGATTTACAGCACAGACCCTTTGACTCAACTTGAAAGTAAGTTATTATAACAATGCTATACAATAAAATGATTTTTTTTTTGTTTTTTAATAATTAAGAATCGAAACTTCCACAGAGGCCATAATCTTTCGATTAGTGAAAACCTTCACATGAAACATTGTTGTAAATTCATTGGAATGCCCAACGATTGACATGTGTGTTATTGACACATCGCCATTGTAATTATTGAGGTTTTCAACGTGCATATCTATATCCCGTTTAGAATTCAATTAGGACTTTGTGTGCTGAGGTCGATTGCCACATGCCAAATGGAAACCTAAGACTCTGAGGCCGAATGAACATGGTAGCTTGATGCGAATGCAAATTGCATTGCATAAACGCAAATTATTTTGGCCACAAAATCAGACCACAATTGGTCCAATGTGCGTCTCCATGCGACAGCTGCGGCCCATTTACATGCTTCCCAGGTTTCGATTATTAATTTCGACTGACAACTGCACATGTTTCTGGACGGGAATCTCCCTCAAACGATATGATTAGGCGCGGTTGTTCCATCCAAACGGCCCAGAAACCGTGCCCAATCAAAGACCCTTTTAATTTGGAATCGACTGGGAACCGATGCCTCATGCCCCATGCCCCATGCCACATGCCACATGCCCCATGGCACATACCTCATGCCCGAAAGCCACAAAAATCCAAAATCTGGACGAATCTGGTCGATGAATCCTAATGTAAATTTGATGAACATGCGTGTCGCATTGTCTTTCCACACGTGACTGCCTTCGAAATTGATTTCAAATTGCAGATCAAAAGGAAATATGCCAATTTTGTATTAACGTAACATTTTGTAATGTTAATAATATTTTTTAAATCAAATGTTTTCTCAAAAACCCTGCAACGATTGTGTATTCAATACAAAAATTAATTTGCACACGTTTATGCTAAAAGCAGCTTGTATTTTCGCATCATTTTCGGTTGTTAATTATTAAAATCGAAACAGAGACAAGTGACATGACTTGCATACCCCACATTTATTTCTTTTATTTGTTTTAAGCGACCCAAAAAAAGAAGGGCAAAATCAAAATAAAAAAGGAGGCTATCCAAATGGGAACGAGGAAAAACTGAGGCCCAGCAGCTGGAAAATCGAAAATCGATGGCTCAAGTGGAAAGCGAATCGCTGGGGGCGGGGGGCGAGTAGGCGTGGCAAGGGGGTAGACGGGAGATGGCTGGCAAAAAAAAAAAGAAAATATAAAGAATTTCGAACAATTTTCACGTCGAGAAATCGATGGTGAAGATTCTGTATGCTGGGTGTAAAAATCGCCATTGAATAGCAGCTGGAAAATCAAACAATCGAATTCAATTATTTCGTTAATTCGAGCAGATAACACAGGTCGTATGCGCAATGTCAGCTAGCAATCAAAACGGAAAAACACTCGATAAACATTTGATGGATGGCCACTTTCGTCGAAGATAAAATAGCCTCTCGAAATCACTTTATGCACATTTTTAAGACTTTCTGAATTTTCTAAAATGTTGATTCTTCGATTTTTCGTTTCGCATTTATTTTATTAACCACATTTTATGGGTAAATTACAAAAAAATATTTCTAAGTGGCTAATAAAATGGGCTCAGAACTGTTTAAAATAGAATGCTCATTATTCGGCACAACTATTGTATTTTTTTATTAATGACTGTTTATGTTTGGTTATACACAAAAGATGAAAGCCTTAATTGTTTATGGCTGTTTATGTTAGTACTAATGTGTTAAAGAAGAAGAAAAATCTGGTAAAGTAATTGCGAATATAAAGCTAATTAAAAACTGTGATATTACTGTCTATAGCCGTGTGCAAATGGTTTTTTCAACTTTTTCATAAATATTAAAAGAAACTTTTAAACAACTAACTATACTCTGTATTTGACTTTTGCCAGCCCAAGTGCAAAATGCATCCATCATTTAGATCGTAACATTTGCTAATGCCACTGACCGGTTGTCACAAAGTTCGGGCGTTAATTTAAACCATTAGTCGGAGAGCCAAAAACGGAAATGGCTTCCAACAGATTGTCAATTTCGATTTGTTCTTGACTCTCTATGCAAATTTGGCTCATCGATAATGGCTATAATCTATGACATATGGTGGTACACCGTCCGTTGTCTTGGCCAACTCTAAACAGAACACGACACAAAATGTACATTGAATATGAATGATGTCAATGATTGATTGAACTTGTCGCCCCAAGTGGCTCTTATCAACGCATTCGTATTGCTATTTAATTACAAAACTTTTTAGCTGATTTGAAGTTAGACAACGTTCTTTGCGAACTTTATGTGTGGTGTGGCAAGTAATGTACAATATATATAAAAAAAACAGAGCTGCTGTAATATTCTCGCACAAATAAAAGCGAATAAATGTAGCTTTGAAATAAGTTGAAATTGAAATATTACGTATACGCACTATTGCACACACACACACACACACACACACCGAGAGCAGAAAAAATTGAAGAATTATTTGATCAAGACACAAGAATACACTTTTCCAAACGAAAAAGTCCTTTCAGTTCGTATTTCTATATGTTCTATTTGTTGTAGTTGAACAACCTGTCAGTGTTTTGAAATATAACGTATACGCACCATGTACACAATGCATTGTAAATTAAAAACAACAAAATCAAGTATTTACAAATGTTCACCATTCCTACCTTTATTTCGCATTTTTAAAGGCATTTCGACGAACTGCTTTTGCCAAAGAAAACCTGTATGTATTTATTTTTACATTTCTTAAGTTCACATATTCATCAACTTAAATTCAGAATTTCCTGGTGAAAACCCTATTAAAATGTCAACCAAAAACACGTTTTCTCCGTTTCCATAAACCAAGGAATAAAAGCTTAGCATTCCGCGTAGGGTATTTTAAGTTCCACCCCGTCATGTTGACAGAGATTATGTGACAATAAGCTTAGATAATTCATTTGCTAAGAGGAGCAGAGCACATGAAGCAGCCTCACCAACACCAGCAGCACATATCCAATGGAGAAAATCGGAGGGGAAAGTGATGAAAAGGAGGAAGGGAAAGTGGGGACAGGGAAAGTGGGGGCAGGGGCAGGGGAAAATGGGCACTGAACAGAAGCAGCTGTCAATTGTGTAAATATTTTGTGGCAAAAGTACAAATAGAAATGCTGTCGATAAATCGAAGCACATGACTAGCCTTGCATTAACAGCTGCGACTTGTATCGTGGATAACTGTGTGTGTTTCGATGTAAAATGGGGATTTAACTGCGGGAAGGGGAGTGAAAGCGGGGGAGGGGGGGGGTGTGTGTGCTACTTAGGGGAAGCTGTCAATTACATTTCAATCAATTGGAGTTCGTGTCGCCTGGGAATGGGTATAAATGAACCATCAAACAGAGAATGCCTCATCAGCAAAATAGTCAAAGAATGTTTAAAGGATTTAGTGGCTAATGAATGTCTGCATAATTGGAAATAACGATAAATATAAGATATGGATATGAAATGAGAAAATGGGCAAGTGACTAGTAGATATTCTAAGGAAAATGTGCCAGGAAAAAAAACTGCCATCACAATCAGAAAAACAGTAGTGACGAACCACTCATTTGGTTTTTTAAAACTCGTTCATTTTGCCGATTCTGGCATTTCGCGAGTAATTCATTTGGAAAGCATTTTCATCCAATTGCAAAGAAATGAATATCTTGCTGGTACATTTGATTTGCAAATGTGATTCATAAAAGCCAAGAAAATGAACGCAAAAAGAAGTTCGCATCGAAAATTCCCACATTGTTCCATTTAAATGTAAATGGGAGACACATGTGGGTAGCATTTATTTTTTCCTCTTTTCAATTATCCTGTTGTTTTTTTCGCGCAAACATGGCTCCACATATTAAAATCGCCTTGATTTTTCAATCAAATTTATACATTTGGTCTTTCTCTAGGTTCTCTAGGTTCTCGAGTGAAAGAAGAAATAGTAACCGCTAATCAATATCTAAAGCTGTAAAACCAAATCTAATCGATCTAATCGTCAAGATTTTTATGGATTCCGTCTTATGAATAAGGTAAGTAAATTCCAATGGTTTTCGCAGTCGCAATGTCGCCAGGGAAACGGGCACACGTCAATCAGTTTTTGATCGAACTACAGTGGACACCCGGTTATGTCACACGCTCGAATAAACTTCTGTGTTATCTTTTACTGTTTGAATTGTATAATTCTCGTTTTTTTTTTTTATTTATATATATTTGTTTTTTTTTTGGGGCTTGTAGAGCTCTTGTCCCCGGAATACCTACTTCAGGCCTTAAGTCGTCGGTTCTCTATCGCATTTGGGCTTATCTTATCGACTGGCCAGCGACCACCCCCATCCATTCAAGCACCTATCCACACCGATCCATTATGAAACATTTCTTATTTCTGTTTCGTGATTAATTTTGAATAAAATAGCCGCTGGCCGCGGCAATGGCAAGAATTAAAAATAAGCTACGCCAATCAGCAAGTGAGATATTTCAAATAGGCGATGCGAAACACATTCGCTGTCGAAAGTGTTCGCTTATTCTAAATTTTTTTTGCAATTCCCAACAGTATTGTATCTTTATCTTTATTAACAAAACCCAAATGGACCCAAATGATCAAAGGATGTGACTTGCTAATATACTAATACTTTTTGGACAAAAGGAAGCACCTGAGATGGCAAACTCTTTCCGAAATGTTCGGTGCACGATTCAATCTCTTCATCTCTTCATCCTCGAATGGCAGACACTGCTGCAGATGCATTTCTCAGATAGGCCTGCAGGGGGCGGCGATGCGGTTCCCATTGCATGGGGGCGTGGCAACAAAATGGTGTGCCTCAAGAGCCCAACAATTGAGTGGCACATTCAGACGAGTGGATCCATTCGAATGCGAATGAGCAGTATATATTCGGCCAATTAAAATCGAGTCTGGCGTTTGGCCCAAAGGCAGATGAGCGTTAATATTGATGAACTGGTCATATGGCATAAATGCTTAATTAAATAGTGCAGGACAAAGGCATTATTTTGTTGAATCCGGAATTCGTAGGGAAATTTAACAAAAATTAATTACAGCTCTCTTTTGCAGTTTGATTATTATATGCTACAATTTGGCAATAAACATTAATTAATCTAACCATAAATAATGATCGATTTAAGCGAGCGAAATAAACACCTGGCCTAAGACTAATTGATTAGTTATTATTTACATTTAACATTTAGCTACATTTGTTTTGAATGCATTTTTCCCATTTATGTATTTAATATTCTGCTGACCCCCGACCTAAAACGAATATTCATTACTATACGGATTATGAAACACAATTTACACTTGAAGTATGATTTTAAATAACCCCAAAAAACCATGTAAACCATTTGATTTTGTAACCCACTGATATTTCCAGCAGCAAATTGCAACCCGCTGAAATCACAAAGAAATGTGCAAAAATCGCCGCCATTAATTATGAATTACTGAGAAGGATACTATATAGTATGTTGAATTAATTGGCAAGAGCTTCTGTGAAAATTCGCAGCTGCAACTAATCCGATGAATTGCATTTAATATGCCCAGGTCCACTCTTGAGAAAATAAATAAATAAACGCGTGCTCAACAAGTTTTGGCTTTGTGTTGTTGGCTTTGCCCAAAAGAAATTTTTAGTGAAAAAGTCAAACCATATTTGTATTTAAATACGCATTCAATTCGTGCAAATTCTGTGGCCAAAAACCAATGAAGCCTGCCAAAAACAATATTCCGCCGGCATTCGCACAGTTGTGCGAAAAACACTAGGTGTGCTTTCAAACAAATAAGTTAATTATGTTTTTTATAGTGGCAATTTTTATGTGAAAATTGAATATTCAGAAAAAAATTACATCTATTAATTACAGTACAGATAGTACATATGTATTCTTCTACTCTGCCTACAAACTGCGAATACGACTAATATTTGAATAACAATTGTTTTGTTTGTAGCGCAAAATTTGAACCACAAATCGAATCAAATGCAATCGACTGCAAAATAATGTATACGCTTCAAAGGGAATATACATACATATATGTGCATATATATGGGTTTATATATCTGGGTTTTTGGGGAACCAAAAGTATGCGGCAATGAGGCAAGATTAGTTTTTTTTTTTTTTTTTGTTATGAAATATTAGCTTAATAACTTCAGATTACCTTTTTTGGGATCGGTGGGTACGTTGTCCTGCGGATCCTGCGGTGGTTACTCGTGTATTTCTGTTCTTTTTTTCTTACAGTTTTCTTTGTTTCTTTCTATTTTTTTTTTTATTTTTTTTTTTATTTTTTCTTTTATTTGCGGGGGACTGGGCTGTAAGCCCACCGACTTGACTTACGGCACAATTTGTTTTAATTGCTTTTTAGCCTTAACTTTTTTCTTGCTTTTCTCTTGAATTTCTCGGCGTTTTATGTATTTATCTCTCTGCTGCTGTGGAAATTAACGCGCAATGCAAACAAAAGGGAAATTCAACATTTTCAATATATGTGTATTTTACACCTTTGCGACTTTTCGTGTTTTTGCGTGTTTTCCTCTTTTTTTTTTTTTTTTTTTTTTGGGTGAAATACAGTTTTGTCTCGTCCGCAGTTTGGTTTTATTTTTTGGTTTATTTTTATCGTTCCGTTCGTTTCAGGGCTCAAACGCAAAAAAAAAATAAATAAATAAATAAAGTACGGGAGCGGGCAGAAGGAGCGGCATATTCATCCACTCGACTGCTCAGTTTTATAAATAAGTTCTGTGTTTTCGGTCTTGTGTTCGCCGCTATTTTGTTGCCAGCGAAATGAATTTTAAGCCCAGCTAACATGATGATTATGTGACCCCCATCCCCATTCCCACATTCCCCCATCCCCCCATTCCCATCCCCATCCTCAAGCACATCCTCATTCTCATCCACATCCACATCCACAAAAGCTCAGATATATATCTTCGAGATTCAAGATACCAGATACCTCATTGCCGTACACCATTTATTGCACCAGGGAATGCGTTAATTATGCGAGACGAGCACTTAGACAGCAGACTCACAAGCATTTCAATTTTGACGAATTCCTCTGGCTCCCTGTCTGTTTTCATTTATTTATTTATTTTTTTTTTTTTTTTTTTTTGGTTTTCTTTTTCCTTTCCGGCATTGGCTTGGCTTGGGGCAACTTGACTTCTCTACTGGATTAGCAAGGAACTTTCTTTTTCGAAATTCTCTTGGGAGGAGAATTGAATTGAGGCAACTGACAGAAACGCTCTGTGTTCAGTTTAATATTTATATTTCAATTATTAAAAAGTATTATAGTTAGAAGAGTTTATTATTTTTTACAGCAATTTTCTTTTATCGAATAGAAGGGCACTGCGAATTCGTTCAATTTTCAGTTGTCCCATTTAGTTTTCTTATTTTCTTAGTCGCGGGCAAGAAAAGACACATTTTTAAATTGTTTTGCCAGCCGCACATAAGTTCGTCAAAATGTGTTAATTTTCATAGCCCATTGTGTGGCACTGTTGTTGCCATCGGGGTGCTTTCTATATGGACGACGACTAATAATTTTGATTGCTGCCAAAAATTCTTAGACAGACGGCCGCATTTCGCATTTCATTTGGCTGACTAAGTGAGGGCAAAGTAAGTGAAAAATAATAAAGAGGAAAAACAAAAATATATTAATAATATAAAACAAACGAAAGAGAAACGACACACAGAAGCTACCAGAAGTGGACTTCTTAGTTAATATATGTATGTCTTTCCCCCTTTGGATTTCACCCTCTTTGGTATCCGGGTCTAAAATCGAAATTCGACACATTTTTTATAGAGTTTATGCGTTTATTACGCTAATTGTTGTTGCTGTTTTGCGAACGATAGCAAGTGATATGAAAACTTTGACTAGTTTCTTGTCTTTTATTTGCTTTTTAGCAATTGTGATTTGTGTTTGAGTCATCGAAACTTTTGATCGAATTTTAAGGGGATCAAAGAGTTGAACTTTCGTTTAAATTATATTTAAATATAAACAATGTTACCCTTAAAACGCATTTATTCAATTGTAAAAGTTATTTTGGTTCTATAGACAGTTAAGTTATATAATATTTTGTGCAAATATATCCTTATCGTTAGCGAATTGTGATTCATAAATGAAGTGTTTTGATATGAATTTAAATATTCAACAAAAGCATAACGATTTTGCATTTCCGTGTTGGAAAATCTCTGCTAATCGCTTTTCTTTCACCCAATTTCTTATTCTCTTCCCATCCACCTCACCCTTTGATCTCGAAATCTCCCTAAGGGAAAGCCTTTCCTCTCTTTGCCCCTCAAGCATCGTTCGTTAATCACCGAGCACTTCTTTTTTTTTTTTTTTTTTTTTTTAACAACAAATTTGAAATAATCAGCGAATCGCTTATAGGAAACCGATGATAACTATCTTGAAAAGCGATTAATTTCATTTCTTATTTTCATACATATGTCGGTGTGCTATTTATGGCATTTTGTCATTTGGCTATTCTTGATCTGGCTTTGACAAACTCGACGCCCCCGTACTTTTTTTATTTGCTACCTTTTAAGGTTTTATGGCGGGTTGGCCCTGCAGCAAGCATTCTGGTTTAGTTATAGTCCGAGTCTCAAGTGTTTCTACGGCGATCACTTCACTTCACTTAACAGTTGTGCACTTTGATTTGCGTGTACTATTTTTTTTTTTTTTTTTTTGTGTGGCAAAAGCCATTATTTTCGCAATTATTTTGTATTTATTCTTACGATTTCTCGAGCACTTTCGTCGTTGCGCACACTAACAAAAAGTAGTAACACTTGTAAAAAAAAAAGAAAACAAACAGAAAAGACTGCTTTTGCAATGGAAACGCACTTTGGGGCACGCACACGTGCTGATGTTGCTGCTGCTGTGCTGTTGCGGTTGCCACAGTGATGTTGCTGTTGCTGTTGCTGCTGCTGTTGCTGCTGCTACTGCTTCTGTTACTGCGTTGTTGCTACTGCCGCTGTGCTGTTGTTGCTGCTCAGAGGTCTGATTCGCAACTGGCAGCTGGCGACGCGATAAGCCGCTTCCGACTGGCAATCGGTTGCGGCACGAAACACCGCGCACCAACGCACCACCAAACACGATGGTGGTTCGATTCAAACTTGTTGCGGACAAGAGCGGGAAACATTAACCACCGATTTGGTGGCCAAAAATTGGCAGGCAATTTGTAAGGGCAATTAAACAAATAAAAATCAGCGAAGTAGTGGGGCCAAAACGAAAATATTACGAAATATAGCTTAAAACACAAGATTAAATCGATATTGCAATCTTTTAAATCTTTCTTGAACTTTTTAATGCTAAAATTTAAATGAATCTACCAAATATAAGGATATTGCACATATAAAATGAGAGTTTCTTTTTCACTTCTTTTTCAACCTTTTTTTTTTTTAATATTTTATGTGCCTTTAGTTTTGTATGCCTTGCCACACTGTGCCAGTTCAAATAGCCCGGGACCGAGCCAACATGTTGGCAATGAATTAACATGGCTAACATGTTCGCCGGCTGGGCTTTCAAATCTCACGGAAAAGTCGAAAAAAAATGTGGTAACAAAGGCTAGAAATACGGCCGAAACTGCAAATGGTGATAGGATTCGTGTTTTTGATGGAAAGCTAGCTGCCTCCGAATGCCTAACCATGGCAAGGATTCCCCCCGAGTATCGGCAGACAACAATGGACGTAAGCCTTCGCTTCGCTTTGCTTCCCTTTGTGAAGATGGGCAACATGGCGTATGATTAACGAAATTAGCAAACATTTAGCCGCAGCCGCAGCAGAGAATCTAAAATCAAATAATACACTTGCAAGCCATTTGGAATGAAATTGAAAGTGTGTGCTTGTCACAGCTACTGGCCCACTTCCGCCAACAATTTTCCACCTACCATTATGGAGTTAAAGTTATGCAGTTTGTTTGCCTTCTTTGTTGGCTCTGGTTCCTTTTCATTTCTTTTATTTCCATTTCCAATTGAGTTTGTGCAAGTGTTTCGTTTTGTTTAATGGCAATTAACTTGGCCAGTTGGGCAAAGTTTCGTAATGAACTTAAGCTAACTTGTGCGATTATGCAAGAGTATTGTGATATTTAACATAAACACTAAGTAATTCATAATTTTCGATCGTATTGAAAGAAAATTAGTTTTCAACTTCGAAAACATTGCAGTTGTCTAACGAATTTTATAGTTTCTCTTGCACATCGAACAACAGCAATATTTGAGAAAACCATTTATCACCAGACAAACAATATAAAAGAAACAGTTTTTTTTTTTTGGCAAATACCTGAGACGTCAATATGCCAAAAAATGTTCGGTGTATACCACTCAGTGAAAACTTGCACGGATCTGCTTTATATGCATAACTTGTCCGATTCGCTTCATCTTCATTGATTGCAATTGCACTTCTTTTGATTGGCTTAGTTATGTTTCAAGCGAGAAACGATGCATTATTTAGTTTTTGCAGCCGCAGCAAAATGAAACATTTTTGTTATAATTGCTTTCTTTTATACGTTAGTTATATGCAACGTTGCATATAAGTATAAGTATTCGCGATAGAAAATGCCAGTTAAATTGATTGAACATGTCGAGAAAGGACCTTTAACCCCATCCACGCCTATTTGCCGGCATTATCCCTCGCCGCCCTCAATTATTGACGGACTGACAGTTGTGCGATGCACATGGAAAGGAGGAGAAGAAAAAAAAAAAAATAAAAGAGTTGGGGTAAAAATTAAAGCAGAGCCACCGAGTCCCCGATGAACACGGCAAATGTCCTCTTTTTTTTTTTTTGGTAAATTAAAAGTGCTATATGCTCGATAAAGGACAGCCTTGATTGGTAAGTATGTACATAGTTAATGCCCAACCTATAGAGCATAACCACATCAGACTGTTTCTTACAGTAAATGAATTAAACATGAGCTAGCTCTTCAAATTGCAATAAATTGTTTACGCAGATGTGACAACTATTTGTAATTTACCTTACTTACGATTTATACAGCGCATTATAGATATTAAAATACTGTCAAAACATGGAGAACTCACCTGGAAGAAAGGAAAGAAAATAATGGTTATTAATTCACTTGGCGGTGTAAGGCACATTATTTCTTAAGAAATTCATATGGAATACGAAAAATATATTCTCTTCATCCTCAGACGTCTTTACGTATGTGTGTAAGATGAGGATAAACAAATAGAAATGTTAGATAATTGAGTCATGAATGATATATTCATATGAAAAGCACTGACTTTTACTTGGAAATCCTGAAAACTCTTATAATTTTTTTTTTTTAGAAAAAATGAAACTGATAAGCAAACAGAATTTTCATTCAGAATGCTTTTGTAAGTAAACCTTTCCGATGTATTTGAAGTGCGGGCTTACTGCTTAAGGGGTAAACTTGAAGAAGATTTTCAGTATAATTGTGCTGCAGATTAACATAAAACATGAGCAGCAACAATTTCCGGCTATTGACGCCAGAGCACTTTCTCCGTTTACACAAAATGCACGGCTACTGTTGAGTTAAACTTGAACTTGAACTGATTTTGCATAAAATATATCTTGAAAGGAGGCGTTACCGACCACAATATCCTGTACTAGCCAAGTTACCTGGCAGCTGACAACCGCAGTGCTGACTGTCCACTCAAAAAGTGGGCACAAACGGAGTTAAATATCCCACACTTCCTGTGAGTAACCTTTGGTCGAGACCGAGTGTGGGCAGTCGGCACAGCAGTGACTGAAGTATTAGATCTGAATCAAATATAATGTATTGAAAACAAACGACTGCATCAAAATTATCAATTTATATATATATTTGATTCAGATTAAAGCATAATAGATTCATATTGAATAAAAAAAAAATAACTGTAGGAAATGCGAGAACATTGTTTAATATTTACATATTAAATATTTGCCATCTCATCTGCTATTCCTAATAACTCGAACACAACTGTTTACAATTTCCAGGCAAGATTCTATTTTCCTGACAGGCTTCGTGGTCGAAGGTTAAGAAAGGAACCTAGGGGTCTTTAGATATGTCTTATTGCAGCCAAAGATGTCAAGTGCAGGGATTGTGCTGAGCTTAAGTATACGGCAAATGTCAAGGGCAACTTACTTCCGATTCTCGGGAATCGCCAGGGGATCACAGGATATATTTGGCTAGTTGAAAAGCAGCATAAAAGCTCACGAGCTTCTTACGGGTTGAATTAATTGCTACAAGCACCGGGTCATGGTGAAAGCTTATTTCGCGTGAAAGTTGTGCTTTTATAATGTTGAATATTCGAAAGCACCTATTTATCAAGCTTTCCAACAACTTGCGTCGTTGCTTTTATGCCAAAGCTTTTTTTTTGTGCACATTTTAAAGCTGCAACATGGCGTATACTTGATGTTCAATACGAATTCAGTTTAGCGGCAAAGGTTGTGCGGGTTATTTGTAAATTATTGAGCTTAGCTTTAGCTTTAAAATTAAATTCCAATGTGTTTATACATTTAAATTAACTCCTTTTATGGCTTTTAATGCAGTTCTAACATAATGCCACTATATTTCAACCAAATTATTTGGCAATTTTTTCAGATTTTCCCTATTAATACGATTCAATTCCGAAATTTCGGTTCAATTGCCGAAAAATGACCAGCACTCAAGAGCTGCTTGCTTATTGATTAATTGTGAGCTATTTCAGGATGGCCAGGCTCGAGGCTTCTCCCTTATTTATAAATAATATTAACCCAACACCCATGTGCCCACATTTCCCTGAAGTTCAATGACTAGCAACAGCGCAGCTCCACTCAGGCGTGAATTATTGCGAGAGACCCCATCCATCCCTATTCCCATTTTCATTCTCGATCCCAATACCAATTCAAAACCCGAACCCAATACCCATAATGTCACAAAAGAGTTGGATAATGCATGCTTGGAGCTTTGGGGTTTGGGGCGCATAGGGTTGTGCGCGCAACAGTTGATTGCCATCGGGGAAGATTATGTAAATCAAATTGTAATAGAAGAATTTCCCATCAAATGGAAGCAATTAAAATGGGGAAAATTTATGCACATTTATGCAATTGGGGGCTCTTGGCAAAATGCCAAGTCATTATGTACTTTCGAACCATTGCATCCCAATTGACATAATTCGCACGAACGCAACCCTACAAAAAAAAAAAAAAAAACGAACAGACATTTGAAAGTTGAAAGAAGGACGCAGGTTATACTGGCAGATTTTCTTGTAACTTTTGCAAGAGAGTCACGATTTTAATAGAATTAAAAATGTGTACTTTTGAATTCGCATGGAATGATTGAGTACGAGTCACCTCAAGGGTTCTACCGTGATAAATTAATACACCACTTTCCACTCACTAGTACACACACAAAGTGCATACAAGCACACATATGGATGGGCTAATACACTGAACAAAATGGATCAGAGCTTCCTTAAACTTCCTTCGAACAGACTCGCAGACATTCAAATATCGTCGATTAAATTTATAAAAACAGATAAATTAAAAATAACAAATGTTTTAGATTAGTTTTTTCAACACACTTGTAATCGCCTTCAAATGAAATTTCCTTTGTGTATCTTTGACTGCATTGTCAGCAAGTTCATTTCCGCTGTGGTCACACAAAATGGCGTGCAAAATGCGAAGACAATGGGTGCGAAAGAGAGGCCCAGCAACGGCACTAAAAGAGACGCAGATATGTGCTCTCGTTGATGGGCAACATTAACGCACGCGATGTGAATGTGGTGCCACAGGATCTGTGGGATTGTCAGCATTCAGGGAGTTTGGACAGCGACAATTGCATGTGTAATTTGTGTTTAGTGGTCTGGAAATAAATTACATGACCCCAAATCCCGTTAAGTGAGCCGAACAAAAGAATTTCAGGTGCAACTCTGGCTCTGGAAACCCTGAAAGTAGAAATGGCCAGCGGATTCGCACAATAAAGCAGAAAATATCAGACACTAAGGAAATGGCGATTCGCTTTAAGTGACACATTCCATTTCTAGTGAAATCAATAATAATATATTCAAATAATATAATATTCAAAAAAAAAAAAGTGATTTTATTCATATTCAACGACATTTGAGTCAAGTTTGCTGTTTAGCAACCACCTTTTTGTGGCTGAGTCTTCCGCGGTTTCTTGGTGGTGTTCTTCTTGCCTGAATCACACGCCTTTGGCTTTGGCTTAGATGTGGCTTTCGATGCGGCTTTCGGTTTCGGGTCGGATTTACACTTGGGTGCAGGCTTGCACGAAGCTTGAGACTTCGATTTGGAATCGGGGCACTTCGGTGTTAGCAGGTCCTTCAAAATACATCCGCTTCCTCCACCGCCCGATTCGTTTTTCGATCCACAGCCACATCCCGATTCTGGTGTCGTTCCTGGACGGTTATGATGATGTACTATCTTTTTGGTGGATTTCGATCGCTTGGTTCTTTTTGTGCGGTGTCGCTTGATGCGTTTCGTGCAGTGCTTTTCACTGGGTGGCTCAGTTTTGCATGTGGGTGGCTCAGTTCTGCATGTGGGTGGCTCAGCTTTGCATGTGGGTGGCTCAGTTCTGCATGTGGGTGGCTCAGTTTTGCATGTGGGTGGCTCAGTTCTGCATGTGGGTGGCTCAGTTCTGCATGTGGGTGGCTCAGTTTTGCATGTGGGTGGCTCAGTTCTGCATGTGGGTGGCTCAGTTTTGCATGTGGCTGGCTCAGTTCTGCATGTGGGTGGCTCAGTTTTGCATGTGGGTGGCTCAGTTCTGCATGTGGGTGGCTCAGTTTTGCATGTGGGTGGCTCAGTTTTGCATGTGGGTGGCGTGGTTTCGCATCTTGGTGGTTCGGTTTCGCATCTTGGCGGTTCGGTTTCGCATCTCGGTGGTTCGGTTTCGCATCTCGGTGGTTCAGTTTTACAGCATGTAGAACCTGACGGGGCAAGTGCAGCCAGCCCCACCAATAACACAACCAACAACTCCAAGCGCATCTTGACTTTGGAATTCAATACCGCGTGATGCGCTTTATATACCCACTGCATTTTGCCATCGACACATCGAACAATTTAAGATACACTCAACAAAAAAATAACAATTTCTACGGTTTAAAATGAAGAAACTAAAAGTAAGCGATATACAAATATAATTCAGCTAAGGGTATGCTGAATCATGATAAACTTGTTGAAATTGTTTGCGCATTGTAATTAAAGCCCATTTGTTTAATGATTTTAATATTAAATTCAATATATATGGAATCAAAAATTATTATTAATATGTTCGTGAAGTGTAGGACAGTGCGGGTGCCTCGAACTTGTCTTTCACAAATATTTACAGAATAGAAAGGTATGTTTTCCATTTTTGGACCGGCGGGTTGGCTTAAACCAACTTATCTCGAGCACCAGCTTTAGTTTACTTAACCGCAGCTGTTGCAGTCTTCCATATTGATCGTGGTTTTGTTTATTATTTTGTTTATTATTTATTTATTTTTTTTTGACTGAATCGAGTTGTGGAAAAATTGCGTGTACTAGTTGTGTGAGCAAATCAAATAGTTTTGCTCAAATCGTTTACTAAGGTAAACAAATTTTATTACTTGTGGCGATGGTTAGACATAGACAAGACTCAACTAGGATCATTCCAGTTACCCTGTCATTTGCCAATTAGATACACATTTTTCCAACCAATTGCCGTCATCGCGGAGACCAATCACCAGCTCTATTGTTTTCAACCATTTTTTTTTTGTTCTGAGAGATTTGATATTTGACTTAATTTTGGCCTTCGCTTGGGTAAATAAAACGTGGTCTGGAGCTTTTACTATAAATTGCGACATAGCATTATCGGATCCCTCAGAGTCAAATAGAATATAGTGTCGAAATGAAGTTGACAAAGTTATGGTTGCTTTTTGTGTGCCTGGGGCTTTTCGTTACCCTGGTTGTGAGTGCCGATACGGACTCGGATGCCGATTCGGATTCATCCGCCGATTCGGATTCATCCGCCGATTCCGATGAGAATACAACCGCATCCGGATCGATAGTAACCTCAACCACGGAGTCCAGTGCCACGAACAGTTCCGGTTCCTCAGATGATGCTTCTGGCAGTAGTTCCGATGTGGACGATGGTTCCGATGATGATACTGATTCTGGATCCGATACGGATTATGATACACCTACTACAGCTCCAGTTGTTAAAAAGAGGGCCAATAGGAAGAAGGCTAACAATAACAAGAAGAGAGCTAGCAACAATAGGAAGAAGGCCAACAATAACAACAACAACAAGAAGAGGGCCAACAGCAACAACAATCGCAAAAGGAGGGCGTCCAACAACAACAATAAAAAGAAGGCATCCAACAACAACAACAGGCGCAGGAACAACAATTCCAGGAGGCGTGGTTAGAGCGAAAATGGTTGAAACAACAACTACATGTGGACTATATGCATAATAAATATTTTTTTTGTTCATGATTCAATAATTGATTGGTGCATTGGTCTGATTCGAAAACACACACACGAAAAACACTGTATTTTTTTTTTGGTGATCGAAAAAATTCCGAGGAAACCCCATTCGGTTGAAATTAACAAATGCAATCTGCATGACCAATTCGTGTGGGTAAACACGAAAAATTTGAGACAAAAAATGCTGATGACTATTTAAAGACTATGCTCTCACATATTAAAGAGATACATACATTTGAAGTGTAACAATACAGGCATTATTTCCAATGGACAAGCACTTTTCAACAAAAGCAGACATAACAAAACCAAAACAAATATGTGTTACACTCTAAACGAGAACAATAGGTGCCCATCGACGAGCTTCAATTTGAAATCACAAAATATTATGGACACAATGCACATTGAATGTGCTGCAAACTAGGCAACAATATTTTTACAACAATGTGCTGTGTGTAGTGGTGTGGTGTGGTGTGCGTTGGTGTGCGTTGGTGTGGAGGAAAATGCCTGTCAAAATCTCAACAGGTGTCGATGACTTATCGATGGCTGGCTTTCAAGCTGGAGCTTTCAAACCGTTCACAATCTACTCAATTATCCAGGCTATATAAGTTATTCAGGCCCAACTGACACACACACACACACACACACACAGACACAGGCACACACACACACGCACGCACGCACACTTTGGTCCGGGGAAAATGAAAATCAACAGCTTTTCTCCGTTGGCCAACTTCCTGCGGTAACTCAAAGTTTCTGTCACTTTAACTTTTCTAATTCGATTAAGTTGACTAACTGCAAATTGATTTCATTGTAAGTCGCTAATTGGCCGACTTCATTGGCCTAACTTTTAAGTTGGTCCGCTTAAAATTGGTTGCCACTAGTCGGTTTGTATGACGCCATGGGTCACGTTGGGGTTTTGATACGTTAATTTAAGCAAACAGTTGTACAAACATTGCGAAACAGTAAAATAATTAGTCGGGCTTTGCTCTCCAAGCGCGCCAAAATTTAATTTTTTTTTTTATTTTTGCGGCTTTTGCTCTAATTCACTTTGCTGTCGACCCACTTGAAGGCCAACTGTTTTGTATATTCCCCCGTTCGAAAAGTTTCCATTGTATTTTAATTGCGCTGATTAAGAGCTTCAAAGGGCTGGGCGTATATAAAATGCGTGATAGTTGAAAGTAGCTTTCTAGTTTTTAATTCTATTACTATTTCATTCGCACGAGAATGTAAAAAATGTGCACGCAGAATTTAAATCATACGCGAGTATGCAATCATATCAATCATAATCAAATCATATTGCTAAGAAGATAGATAATATCGAAAACTATAGAATATCCTTTACACACTAGTTTTTTTTTTACCCGAAAAAAAAATCCTCTTTTGGACCACTGTAGCCGAAATCTAAAGATCCTCATTAATTTTAAGCTTGAAAAAATTCTGTCCAAAATATTCAATATTTAGGCTGGGTTTTTAAGCATAACTTGACTAAAAATGGTCAAAAAGCAAAGCGAATTACCAATTTATACTACTTATTACCAATTTTAACTATCTCTATGACTTTCTAGCGGATTTTGTGAAATAAATTTTTGGCCAAATTTTCGCATTTTTTGTAAGGGGTAACATCGACAAAATTTGCAAAAAATTTAAAAAAATTAAAATTTTTAATTTTGAATGCCAAAAGTTTGGAAATTTGATACCGAATCAGCCGAGGTATAAGATTTTATATTTGGTCAATTTTTAATAAAATTATGGCATAAATACTGACCATTCATAGTCGGAAAATCGGAAAAAGAAAACCTATGAGATTTTAAATGGGATTTTCAATCGAAAAATCACCAAAATAAACTTGTGGTAAAACCTGTGTCATTATATTCATATATAATTATATTATATTCATTATATATTATATTCAGACATGAAAACGAATTCAATTGGGTATATCATATTCACATATAAGGATCAGAACTCACCGAACATTGGCCAGAGTATGGCGACGATTCTTGAGATACCGACTATGGTACTTCTGCAGGTCACCGATGGATCCCTGCTCCGCCTGCATCTTGCTGGTGGGCAGCAGCTGCGAGTTGCTGGGGTGCGAGGTGGCGAGGGCGGAGGCCGACGACGAGGTTAGCCGGTGGTGTGCGGCAACGCTAACGCTGCTGCTGTTCTGGGTGGTGGTGGCGGTGCCGCCGGTGGTGCTGCTGGAGGCCAAAGTCTCGTTCGAATTGCTGCCAATGACAGTGGTGGCCGATGAGGAGCCACCCGCCGATCCAATGGGCGCAAGGACGATTCGCGACCAGCAGGACTTGTGCGGCTTGCGGAACTTTAGTTTGATGCGCGGCGAGGGCGTCGAAGAGGTACCTATCGGCAATAAAAACAATATAAACATTAATCACGGATATACATATATTGGTAAATATATTTGAATATTTGCATCTTAATTGAATGCAACCAACCTACCGGCAATATACTCCTGAGTTTGCTGACCCCCCGGAGGTACTGTGCCCGCCGAAGACGAGGTTGCGGATGAGTGATGAACGCTCTCGCAGCTGCCGCAGTAGCCAGTGGCTATGGTGATCGGTGGCGGGAGAGGCTGATGCTCCTTCAGGCTCGTCTGGTGTTTAAAGTTGGCCTGATCGGATTCCTCCTCCTCTTTGATATGCGGCAATGGGGAAGTCTGCGGCTGGCAACTGCAACGCTGTTGATTCTGGTTCGGATTTGTGTTTGGATTCTGATTGGGATTGGGATTGGAGTTTTGGCCTTGATTCTGCACTGCACTCTGGCAGGGATTTGTCGAGGGATTGCTGCCGCTGTACAGGGTGACCTGGCTAAGGATATTGCCGCTGCTGGGCACAAAATGTGGTTGTGATTGCAAGAGTGGTTGCTGCAGCTGCTGCTGCTGCTGCTGCTGCTGCTGCACCACCGCGGTGGGTGAGACACTGGCGTCGCTCAGTGTTTCTGGTTCCGCTCGGCGGGCAACCAGACCGCTGGCCAAACTGGCGGCCGCTATATCCGCCGCACTCAGTTGCTGGTCCAGCTCCTCGTCGACGTCGTTGATCAGGGTCTTTAGGGAAATCGGGGTGGTCACCGATGTATCGATGGTGTCTGCCAGCGAATGCTTTTTCGTACCGCCGCCGGCGCCGCCGTATAGATCCAGCTCAGATCCGGATACGGTGCGGTTCAGCAGATCGTCCTCCTTGTTGTTCCGCTCCAGTAAGTCGCGCTTTTGCTCCGCGGACTTTTCCAGATTACAATCCTCCGGAATGACCTTGAGCTCGTCCGGCGTCTGGGCTGGTGTTTGGGGCGGACTTGTGGCGGGGGCTGCGGAGCCGCCCCCGCGACAAGGGAGGCAACACCGAAACACTGTGCCACCGAAGCACTTTGTTCTTGCCTTTGATTTCCGCTTGCCACTCCCACTGCCACTCCCGCTGCCACACCCACCGCCGCCGCTGCCACTCCCACCGCCCCCTCCAACGCCGCCAGTGGCTGCCAGGCCGTTGGCACTGCAGCTGCCACCTAATCCCTGGCCGTTTCCGGTCCCGCTTCCGTTTCCGGTGCCGTTGCTACTGCCACTGCCGCGATGCTAAAAATGCAGAGAAACCAAATACTTATATCAATATAAATTTCCTTTTTTTTTCTATCATATTCAAGAGTGGTTTAGTCACAAAATATACAATTCTTCATCTACACATGATTTGGCCTTTAAACGTGTTCTATTGTATATTTCTTGGCAAGAACCAAAGTTTAAAAATTGAAAAAGAGCATATAAACGGCTGTTTTGAAGCCCATTTCCCCCACCACCTTGGCCACATTCTTGTTAAACGAGAAACCCTGCGTAAATCGCGCCAATCGCATCATTCCCACTTCGGTTGGGAGCTATCTGTTGCGCGAAAACATTTTTTTTTTCTATCAAGCCGAGATCTGTAAAGAAAGAATGGAGAAAAAAGCGAATTAGGAAACAGTTGCTACAAATATAATTTATTCTAAATAAGAAATATTTTAAAGATTTTAAATAACTAAGTACCTACTATACCTTACTCTATATACATATACATCCACTTCCTTAACTGCAATTCTCGCTCAAATAGTTTCTTTATGACAATTTTGTTTAATATTCCGTTAAGTTTTACATTCCCCGACGCATTTCTATGTCAATTAGCGTTTAAATTCGCATTTCGACTTGGCCATAGCGCTTGGCCACTTACTTTCCCCCATTTTCGATTCTTTTTTTTTTTTCGCCCGCCTGAAAGTATTCCACCTGGCGGCTGGCTGTGCGGATGAAAGTGGGTTAGTCACATATTTGAGCTTGTACAGGGACAGACGCCAGCTGCACAAACTGACCCACATCCTGGCTGTGTGGCTATATAGCTATATGGCTATATGGAAGCTTTATACACTTTAGCTTCCCCTTAATTAGTACTTCGTCGGTCATCGCAGAAACCGCTGTTATTTTGGGCGAGAGAGATAATGGAATGGAAACTGCTGCTAATAGTCCTGCCCTGGCTGCTCGTATGTAAAATTTTTTATAAGGTCGAGGACTTTACGGAGCCTGATGTCGCTTACCAAAGCATTGACTATCATCCCGAGGACTACATCGATTCCTTCACCGACTTTCAGAAGCATGACTACTTTCAGTATTGAGAGTATGCTGGTGTTTCCTTTTTGTTTAATTTTTTTTTTTGTTTGTTAAAAAGTCTTGAATAAAGCGTTGTGTATGTTGAATATTAATTAAGCGAATATATCTATGATAAACTAATGGGCAAAATTGGAACGTCATGTTGAAAAACATGATCTTGCTCAAGTTTGGTTTGCATTTATCTGTGCGTTCAAATTAAAAAATCTCAAGTTAAGTAATCAAATTGAAAACATAATTAAAGGGTAAATATTAATCAATGGCTTTAAAACGTAAATATTAATCGTTGGATTTAAAGGGTAAATAATCAATGGATTTAAAACGTAAAGATTAATCGTAAATATTAATCAAACAATTGTTTAGCAAAAACATGATCCTATCATCAGCCTATTATTATTTAAACAGACTTGTGGGAAAGACCAAAATGGTCATAGACTGGGTTATTATAGAAAATAATTGTACAGACCAGCTAAATTTATACGACGCCACATAGACAAAACATCTTTGAACAAGTGAAAGAGAAAGTTCGCATACATTTTTGCATTTAAATATAATCAAGCAAAAATATTCAAATATTTAAACAATTGACAGAAAACCCATTTGCAATGGTTCAAATATACAATAGTATTCAATTGTAGACGACGCCAGTTGACCTCGAAAACATAGCAATCTTTATTGCTTACCAAAATTTTTGCATTCGGATATTTGCGAAGTCCAAACATGAATGCTACATAAGCTAAGGTAAACAAATTAAGCATTATACGTTTTAAGTTAATCTCTATTTTTTGTTTGTTCAAGAGACAAAAGCAGCACAAAACACAGCTTTTTTTTTGTAGCACACTTTTGCGGGATGATTGTTTATTAAAGCTTTCATTTTATAAGTGAGAAAAGTTACTAACCTAAATGATATATGAGCGAAAGATCATACAATTCTTAGAATTTTGAAAATGCAACTATGATCAGCCGTAATATTACTAAATAAATACATATAATTAACACAAACTTTTTCAACTACTGATAACTTTACATTCAGTCAATCTGTCAACCAAAAAAAAAAAAACATTTTAAACTGATTTGAAAAAATGCAGAAATTCAACATGAGAAATACTATTTCATTGATTTATATATTTGCCTTATAAACGAACAATATTGCTATTTCATTATAAACTATTCAAAAGTTAAGTGCTATGGTTGTCATTGGGTTCAGCATTGGGATTGGAGTGGATTTCCTATTGGTCCTGTGGATCTTTCATTCATCGGATCTGCGACCATTGCGGCTCCTGAGACCCCTTCTCCTTGTGATTTTCCTGACCTTCTTTGGCCTCTTGACCTTTCGCTTATAGTGAGTGACAGTCTTCTTTTTTGAGCTCGAGGAAGGTGAGGCTGTTGTTGTGGTGGCCGAAGCGGAAGTGGTGGTGGTGGCCGAAGCGGAAGTAGTGGTGGTCGCCGAAGCGGAAGTAGTGGTAGTGGCCGAGGCGGAGGTGGACGTGGTGGTTGTGGACGCCTCCGACTCGTGGATCATCACACAGCCGAGGAAGGTGGCGAGAAGTACGAGTACCACGGTGATCTTCATGGTGAGCAAATGCTACAATAGATGCCTTGCTACTGATGCTGTCTTGAAGAACGAAAGCCAGCTTTTATAGTAGTCTTCTCAACTGGGTTTATCCTCTTTTGCAAATTTTTGTCAACAGTTTTGGCCAAAACAAAGGGAGCGTTTTTGCAGAACAAAAAACCCGCAAGTTTGTCAATTGTTCATTGTGCCCAATTGTTCAAACAGTCAAGTAAGTTAAGTGCAAATATATAATATAACTTTTAAGAAATGCCCAATTATGTATGTCCAATTTATATTCGCTACGCAAAAGATATGAAAGATTTTGTTACGTAATTGCTTAACTGTGGTAATTAGTATAAAAGACCACGGCCTCTGGCTGCAGACATCAGTTGTCCAGCCACTGGCCATCCAACATGCGCTACTCCTGTGTTCTTTTACTTCTGGCCACCGTTGCCTGTCTGCTAATCCCACAGACAGGTGGCTCCACGGCCACCACAACCTCAACTTCTGCTTCGGCTACCACCACCACTTCCGCCTCGGCCACGACAACCACTGCGTCGGATACAACTACTACCACAGCGGCTACCACAACCACTTCGTCCTCCTCCTCAAAGAGTAAAAAGAAGAAGAGGACGTATCACTATACACGTCATGTTTATAGGCCAAAGCGGATACGACATATCTATAGGCACAAGGCCGACGACGACGAAAGCTCTACCGATCGCACCAGCACACGCAGCCGTCGTCGTCGCCGCAGCAGTAGCAGCAGTAGCAGCAGTGGCAGCACCAGTAGCCGCAGTGGTAACAGTCGCATCCGCCGCAGGAGAGCCCGAAGTGCCCGACGCCTGTCTTAGTGACCACATCTTGTACAACAAACCAACTGATCTGATCGTGACGCCTTTGAAAATGTAGTTTTTCTTTTTGGTTTTCTTTTTTCCGTTCAAAACACTTAAGGCAAATAAAATGAATATTTCGATATTAGTTCATTCTGCTTATCAATGCCGCTTAAAGCATTTACTTATGCTTTTACTTATGCATTTACTTTACAAAACAGATCGAGATAAGAAGCATCACTTGTTGTTTAAAGTGTATGTCAAGTTCGTTACAACGTATAATTAACCATTGAAATTTTGATCAAATAGTTACTTTCAGAAAAAATATAAAGGGCATACTCCTACAATAAATGCTATATATTATAATCTTAAGTATTATTATCTACCCCAGACGTTATTTAATATAGTTAATAATAGCGCTTTCCTAAGCTACGTACACAATGTGTTTGTTTGTCTATAATTCAGACAAGCTACAAATGAAAGTAAACAATTTATGGCAAAATCATTTTAATTGGTTAATATTTTTCCATTATTTGCTTAAGAGAATAAGTTTAAAGCTGATGTGTTCCGTGTTTTAAAAGCCGTAGTATACTTTTTAGGGGAAATTATTTAAGTGGCAGAATATATAGTTGAATATAGTATAGTATATAGTATATATATAGTAAAGAATCTATATATATAGTATAGTATATAAAGTTGAATTTTTCTGCAGTTTTTACAATGCGTTTATCGTATATAGATTTAACCTAAGTCATTTGCATTTATTTAAAAACCAAGTAACGGTTGACAAAACTAGACTTCCGTTGGCATTAGTGGCTTAAGTGATTTTTATAATAACAGTTAATAAATTTTCGCAAAATGACAAGCTCCATACAAAAATAGATTATCATGCCTCTTGTACATGTGCAAATTTTATCTGTTTAAACAATTGTGCCAATACGAAAAATAGCGAATTTTTGTTTGGCCAAAAATAACATCTTTTCTTTGGCTGACACAGTTTGGCCGAAGAGGATAAACCCAGTAGAGAAGACTACTATAAAAGCTGGCTTTCGTTCTTCAAGACAGCATCAGTAGCAAGGCATCTATTGTAGCATTTGCTCACCATGAAGATCACCGTGGTACTCGTACTTCTCGCCACCTTCCTCGGCTGTGTGATGATCCACGAGTCGGAGGCGTCCACAACCACCACGTCCACCTCCGCCTCGGCCACTACCACTACTTCCGCTTCGGCGACCACCACTACTTCCGCTTCGGCCACCACCACCACTTCCGCTTCGGCCACCACAACAACAGCCTCACCTTCCTCGAGCTCAAAAAAGAAGACTGTCACTCACTATAAGCGAAAGGTCAAGAGGCCAAAGAAGGTCAGGAAAATCACAAGGAGAAGGGGTCTCAGGAGCCGCAATGGTCGCAGCAGTAGAAACCGCAGATCGGAAGAATAAGAGATCCAGGACCAATAGAAAATCCACGCCACTCTCAATGCTGAACCCCAGGAACCAATTGTTTTCTTTTTTTTTTATTTCTTAGTCCATAAGCTTAACTAACACTACAATAATTCTTTTACAAGTCAATTAAGAAATCATAAAAAAATATACATATTTTGTGACATGTCAGTCAAATGTTATTTATTCAGTTATTGGCCAAACAAAATTTAGCAACTAGTTGTTTTGCACAATTGTTTAAACATTTGAAATGCCTTTACTTTATAAATAAATATATGATGCGCATAAATGTGTAAGTTCTTGTATATTTTTTTTAACATCTATAGTGATTTAGCTAATCATTTTATATTAATTTTCAGAACAAATATTTTATTCATGATCATCTGAATGTGAATGCGAAATCTGAAATCCTTTTTAATAAGTTGATTAAAATGCAGACGAGCATTAAACATTTATTCGTCAAGGCTTTTCTGGGCCTCAAAAGTTGCGTTTCCATTGAAATCCATTAGCACAAAACCGAACTCGAGGAAACCCGCAAAAGCCCCAAAAGGAAAATTTGTGCAAGCGGCAAAATACTCGTAAGCAAAAACTTTTCAGCCCAAAAAAGCGAATGGGGAAATTCGAAAAGCTGTTGCCATAGATACCGCACACTCACACACATATATATATATATAGGTACATATATGTATGTATGTATGTATGTGAGAGGAAAAACATTAAGAGAAAAAAACGGAAAACAACAGCCACGAATTCCATAACAAAAGAGGCGAGTCAGGTGGTGCCCAGAATATTTTCGAGCACGAAGACCACTACTGAGCAAACAGGCAGCTAAAACTCTTGTGAGTTGCCATTCCGCAATTAATTATTGTCATTTTATTAAAGCATAGTTTGCGGACTGGTTGAAAACGACCCTTTGGATATGCAAGAATAAACTCAAAGTTTTTGCAGCCATTGTAACAAAACTGAGACACTCCAGTTTCTCCAACATTTCAAAAAACCTTCAGCAGACTTTAACACATGAAGTGCATATGAAAATCTAAAATCAACACAACAAAATCATAAAAAAGATGGCTTAAATCAAGAAAATCAAGAATTCTGCAATTTCAACAAATCGAAAGACAAGTCCTCAATCATTTTTTGTCCAGCAAACGAGCTTTTTTTTTGTTTTTTTGCTACACAGTCCGCCCGATTGAGCCATAAAGCAGAATATATGTACGTATATTTGTTATTGATTTTTATTGAGACATTTGCAAAATTAATGTGTATGATGCGGGAGGGCATTTCCAACAACCGGGTAAAACTTCCTCGACTTGTCGAATGATGACCGGCATTAATAAATCAATAGCGTTTTGATGGCAAATAATTCGAGATCTGCTTCGGGTATGCAGCCATACGCATTGGAGCATCGATGGCCCACATCCTGTGTATCCTTTTGCCACATCCTCGAAACGCCCCACCGACCTTTGCGTCTTTCAATACCCAGGGGCAGTATACACAAATTCGTTACAATAGACCGAAATAACAGTAGTTTAGTACTATGAAGAATTGAATGTTTTATCGGTCAATTTTAGATATTCAACGTTACACATAAATAATGTTCATATGCTGACCATAATTAAAATATAAAAAAAAAAAAACACAAACCTGCAAGGTTAGTATGTATGTATCTATCTACGATTTTTGATGTGTATTCATGCTGTATACAAAGTTATTCCGCAAACTCGTGTCGAGTTATTTTATTGATTGATTCGAGTAAATCCAGTTCCTGTTACTCTTGCCAAAAAAAATACAATAAAAAGAAAACAACCAACAAGCGAATGCCATTAATTTTGCTGGGAAGTCCCTCACAATGGATCACAATGAAAACACTGACTTGCTGTGGACGCACCGCCGTGACATAAAGGTCGATATGGGTATGATGGAATGGGGGGGCAATGGCACATCGCTGAGCTGCCCCCAAATGTCCTGGGCAAAATGTCCTGCGCCCACTGAATTAATGAACAAATCCAAGATTCAAGGCAAAGTCGGGGAGTTAAATCGAATGAATTACCCTACAATTGGTAAGTTTCATCAAATATAAATAGTAATGCGAAATCAATCGTCTTTCTATTCAGTTAAGAATTATCTTTCATATTGCCGAAGTAATTTTTGCCATTTGCCATTTGGACAAATAAATTCGCAAAATACTGACAGACAGCTGCAATGCAAGCAAGAAATTTCCCTCTGCACTGTGCGCGCGTTTGTTTTTGGGCCAATTAAATACGCAAATACGTGAATGACATTCAGCTTGTTTGTGAAGGAAAATGCGACACGTGGACCCATATGGTGTCGGCTTGGAAATGGTAGTTAGTTGGATTTATCCATGGCGGTGCCATGTGGCCATTTCACTTGATTTTCGAACCGTCTGTGGAATCTGAGACCGCCTGTGGATTGCCGGCGTTACTTTGGGCCTAATGAGCAGTTTAATTATGCACGTTGATTGATTGATTCTAATTGATGGAAAGCCAGCAGACCCAGAAAACCCACAGTTCGTTATCGTTAAAGTTAAAGTTGCAGTGACGAGTTGAGTACAGGCAATGTAGAGTGTCATTTTTCCATTTCTACAATATTTTCATTTCCGTTTCCGTTTCCATCGATTTTGCAAGGAACACTTACTAACATGCGCATAAAAAGCAAAAAGCAAACGCGAACGAAGCTATTAAGAGCTGTAGCTAAATATTTAATTGTTTACTTCAGAGTATTTTATAAATCTGGGAAAAAAAATGGCAAGCGCACCGAAATGTTCAGATAAAGTTGAATGAGTCTCAATTTTTTTTTTTTTTTGCAACAGCTTAAGTTAACTTTTATGTTTCTGAAATCGATAGTTTTTAAAACGTTTTTAAGACTATATTGATTGGTTTCAATTGGAACTCCGTTAACTTAATTGGTGGATGTTTGTGTATATAAATATTTAAAGACCAATATTTAATCTTCAAAGAGAATATTAAAACACATGTGGTGGCACCTCGAAACGTTTCATTCGTCTAATATAACATTGTTGAATTTCAAACAAAGTTCACATTCAATGCCGCGTAAATTTGCCTTTTTGTTTGACAACGCCTATTGCTTTGAAGTCAGACCCAACATTGGCAGATAGATGTTCACCTGCTCACAATGAAATTTGATCAATGAACAATGAAATCGATGAATGAAGATTCCCCGTAGAACAAAATTAGTAAATAGTAAGCGGGCAATGCGAAATATGTTGGCTAGCGTAATATGGCTTGCCTAATATAATTGCGACTTTTGGCTGGGCAAATATTCGGCATTTGTGCAAATATTGTAGCTGTTAAAGAGCGAGTGTCACCGAAATAAAAAAAAAAAAAAATAATTGAAAAAAAATGAAAAACAAACAAAAAAATCCGAATTCGTTCTAACGTATGTTGTTTTGTTTTGTTAATATTGTTAGGCCTCAATGACGCAGAGAGGCCCATTGGCACCTATAAATAGGGTAAACGGCGCCTGGATTAGACCATCCAGTCTTTCGATTAACTTTGACTCAATATGAAGCTCCACTGGCTGCTATTAGCAGTCGTACTGATCTGTGCCCTGTACAGCGCTACGGGCACCAGCCCCACCACGGAAACCAGCACCAGCACCGAGTCGACCACCGCTACGGGCTCAAGCACTTCGACAACCTCGGCCAGCACCTCCTCCTCATCCTCGGACACCACCGAGGCCAGCAGCAGCAGCAGCGATTCGTCCACCAGTTCCAGCAGCTCGTCCTCTAGCTCCAGCAGTTCATCCAAGAAGAAGGCTGCCGCCAGAAGGAGGCGTGCCGCTCGCAGGAGGCGTCGTGCCGCACGCAGGAGACGTGCTGCTGCCGCTCGCAGGCGCGCCCAGCGCAGGCGCAACAGGGGTTAGACTGGAAACCGCGATTGGAGGGGGGTGGGGGAATCCACTAGAATCCACTTGAATCCACCCATTCCGGCCTAGACAGGACTTTCAACGTTTTTTTTTTTCCAACACTCTCTGTTGATCCTCGGGATCGCCAATTTAATATATTCCCGGCTATGGTTATTGCATGAAAAATATTCCAAAGGCACTTTCAATTTATTTGCGGTCTGGGGCAGCAAGACAATTTGGAAAGAAAAAAAAAAGGGCAAGACTTTAATTTAACGGGCACCATTCGAGTGCACTGAATCGGTTAGCTTGATTGCTTTTGTTGTTGCTCCAAGGTTGAAGGGTTAAAGTTACGCTCAGAAATGAAATGGGCATGACCCACCGCCGTCGCACGGGCTGCAATAAAAAGCAACAAGTTGAAGGACTACGCAAGTCAAAAGGCAAAAGGCAAAAGCCAAAAGCCAAAAGCCATCAAGCTGCCCCATTCCGAGTCCCTTTCCATTTGCAGTACTCATTCCCATTGCCAATCCAAATCGGAGACCTCGACCATCGAAATCCATCAACAATTCGAGCGCATAAAAAGTCCGAGTAACAGGTATCTGATAGTCGAGTTTCTGGCGAACTCCCTTTGAATGCAAAATACGCTTGGTAAGAAGTTTATCATCTCGAAAGCAATACGGCGAGACTATGTGGCGCATACATTTAGGAACCCACCTATATTGTTCACATGTTCTTTCAGTTGCGTACTCACATACATATGCACACATCATATCCTTGGAAATGGTTGTATGTATGTATGTATGTATGTGAGTATGAGAAACATTGTTGCTCCTTCATTTCTCCATCGAAACGCCAGGGAGGCGCAAAAAGCGGGAGTGAAAAAAAAAGAAACGAGAAATATGCGTGATGGTGACATTCGTCTTCTGACAAATAAAGAAGCATTAGAAAGAGACAAAAGCGGAAGCGAGAGAGGCGACTGGAGACAGTGGGTTGCCAAAAGGCAATTGCAGTGTAAAAACTTATTTAATAACTTAAAAATTTCCCACTTATTTTGAGTCGTCAGAAACATTAGTGCCTTAAATTGCTGTAAGAATCTCAACCAAAGTTATTTATTCATTTAACGTACATCCTGTCCGTTTCCCCGAGGACAAACTGTACTTATGTACATTGATATGATGCGCTTTGTGACCATTGATGTTGATATGCTCGACGTGACTCATGTATATAATACGTATCATACGCACATGCACACGAATAATACGAATAAATGTGTTTTGCCCATAAACCACCAAGAAGAAAGAGACGGCTATGTGGGCGTGGAAAGAGACGGGCATACAATTACTCCTTGTTTGTTCATGTCGGTTTTTTTTTGTTGTTTTTGTATGCTTTTTATGCTTTTCTCGTGGTTTTCTGCTCTCGTATTATTGTTATTGTACCAGCGCCCAATTCTTCCGAAATTTAGCTTACTGCTTATTATTTTGCAAATACTTGAGGCCATCAGCGCGCGCCCACAAGAAATTGGAACATACTATAAGCTTCGTGGATATGTTGGGTAATTTTATGTTCTTCAGCTCCACAGCTTTTTTTTTTTTCTTTTTTTCTTTTTTTGCGTCTCACAATGGCTGCCAGCTGTGAAGCTTAAATTTGAGAGCTGACGGAAGACAAGTGTCTTAGTGGGGAAAAATAAGTGAAAAGTGGGTAACTTAAATCAACAAGTGTGTGGCTGGGATGGATAATACAAAAGTCAATTGAATTCTTAGCAGTTCTTTCCTTAATGAAATACCACAAGATGTGAAAATATTATGAAAGCACTGAACGATTATGTTCTAATGTTCGAATATAAGTTATTTTGCCTTTATAACGCTGAGTACAAATTAACTTAAGTTCAAGACCATTTTTAATGGCAATATACTACTGAAGTTCAGTTGTCTCACGTTAACTTACACTTGAGTCTGCTTCTAAGTCTTCTAAGAAAAGGTCCTGCGAGAAACAATTAGTTTAGCTTGTCCCACTTCCCTCGTACTTCTGGCCAAATTGCTTTGGCTAATTTGGTTTTTTCCTCTGGCTTGCCTTCCGTATTTCGTATGCAAAGGGCGCATAAATTTAATCAGTTAGTAGAATGTTGTTTTTCTTTTGGTTTTTCTGGGTTCGTCCTTCTGCTTTTTGCCAACCTAAAGGGGGGGGGGGGGGGTGGCGTTTGTGGTGGGCGTGGTCAGGTCGGAGGTGTGGTCAAGGCACTGCGTGTTGGCCAAGACAGAAAACAGACAGCCGGACACGAAATCGGCATCTCTGCACTCGGAAAATATATTAGTTAACCATTAAGCGCTCAAATAAATGTATATTGTTTGAAGAACACTTATATATATATATATATATATATGTCATAGCGAGTTAGTGATCTATTTGGCGACAGTCAAATGCACAATATAAATCAAAGTGGTTCTTAGTAATCTAAGGTTATTTCTCTCAGTGCACATTCGAAGCCCGCATGTTGTGTACATGCCAACGCAGACAGGCAAAAGACACGCAGACAGACAAATAGACAGATAGACAGACAGGCGGATATAGAAGGGCAAAATCGGGGGAACGGAAGTGGGTGGATAGCAGATGGATAGAGAAATTTCCTCTGACCTCCTTTGGTTTTTGGAAATTTTCAATACCCTTCAACAGCTGGAATAGAATTTTCATAATTTTTTCGGTACTTGAAGATTCTGTTAACTATATCTTAAACTGCATCTGTAAACTAGAAGATAGTATGTTCTTCTACGTAAATTTATTAACAATTTCTGAGCGACTATTGTCTACTTGACCAATCATTGAATACACCCTCAACTTAGTTCAGTTCTAGTTTTGTTTAGTTTTTTTTTTGCCAGGATTTCCTTCTCTTTTTTTGCTCTATCCTGTTTTATTTTGTTATTTTGCTGGCATTGCCTTTGCCATTTCCTGAATGTGCTAAACCAATAAAGGAACTTTTGACATGTCTGCCGGCTGTTTGAATTGCGTCCTAATTGTGCCACTCAGTGTGTGGTTGTGTCTCTGTGCCCAGAGACACCCACTGAGATTTTCATGTTTGTCGCCGTTCTTTTTTTTCGAAATTCTTGGTAAGGTGACTCCAATTATGCTGGCATTTCAATCGTTGTCAATCAATCAATCAATTAGCACCGCGCCACGTCTATGCATCAATCAAATGCAAGAATCAAAAAGCCGACTCCATTACAATAAGGATCAATTTTCCAAGCTATCCACACCGAAATGGCTTCAATTGAAAAAGGACAACGGCATGTCCCGAATTCCGGGGAAAAAAGAGGTTGAATAACTTTCAGCTGGGCTAATTAAATCCCCCCCCCCCCTATATCACCACCATTCTCTCAGTCAACATCATCAATCTTTCGGTTTCCCCAGCAATTTGACAGCGATTGCGACATTTACAACTGTTCATCATCAGTGGATTTTAGCCACGGCTAATCTCTGTCACATTTAAGAGAATTTCGAATAAAACCGATTCCGAGAATAACAGAGAATTAAGGGGACTTAGCAAGGATTTATGGAATGAGTCAGCAGGTGTACTTATGAAATGTGTGGTATATATATATATATTAAACAACTCTCTGCCACTGATCCAAAATTTCAAAAGCATATATATATATATATGATAGCTTTAAGGGAAAAATGTAATTATCTAACCGGGTGTATTTCTATATTTCGGATAAAATACTTTTCATTATTTGCCAAGCCGTCAGTCCCTTTCACTTCCGCTTTTCCGGCAATTTTCCTTTGCACGTCTATGGGTCAGAATGGAATGCCATGCACTTAACGCGTTGACGGGTTAGCGTGGCCTCGGGGTCATGGGTTAGTTGGACTTTGAACAGCAACTACAACGCACCCACCGCAAACAAAGTGACTGACTATGCGTATATGCGTATATACTTTTTTTTTGAACATTTCAATGCACGCAATTCCGCAGACAAGACCACGGATTAATGAGTAGTGTTATACTTATATTCAGTATCCATTCCATTGAAATCTGCGCCAGCTAATGATCATAATTATTATTGAATTAATCTATTAAGCGTGCCCCAAGGATTCCGTTATGTGGAGGCATGCCGACCCTGAATGAATAATTAACGTATTTGCATATCTTTAGTCAGCGCTCCGTGCATTATTTAGTTTTAATTATTTAATTAAATATTTAATGCCTCTTAATGTGCACGTAAATGCAATGTCATGCGTTTGTTTGATGGATTTACATTTTTAACGGTTTCTTAATTGAGTGGGTAAGCCCGGCATTTTGGTCAATAATTTAAAATTAACACCTGCCCCCGCCCCACACACACCTTCCCCTTATCCAATGGTCTATTTTAGTGCGCGAAACCCACACACGAGGCAAATATTTTCCATCTCTTTCCTTGCCGTTCCTTTCCTTTGTTGTTTTTGTGTTTTTTTTTTTTCTGTTTTTTTTTTCCTTTGTTTTTTACCCAGGTAAACCACATTTGTTTGTGGCTGACTGAAAATCAATAACCCAAGCCTCACCCCCCTTCACCCTTCTCTATTAATAGATCGAGCTGATGCGAACTGCTCTCTTCTGGCCATGTTTCTATGGCCATGTTTTTGGGTCGAAATTAATGGCCTTTTGGCCCAACCCCTATGGCCCATGAAACACAATTAAAGCGGCTTTGAGCTGCATTTTAGGGATTTGCTAAAGTAACCGAGACTACCACTGCTGGTATTGCTACATTTTTAAGTGGATGGCATCGTCATTATTCAAGTTGAAGCACTTGAAATGCACACTTCGATTAAAGATATTTCCCAACGGCGTTGCGGAAAGTTTTCGATATTTATTTTTACATTTCTCATACAAATGATATTTCTAGTTCCACTGACGGCCACAAAATGTTTAGACCATTAAAAAGCAAATAACATTTTTCACAGGGCAATAATGAAGGAGTTATGAGGTAATTTGTGACATTTTTCGACTCTGACTTGGCCTCATCATAATGTGGCAAGATCTTGTCTCCCAGAGGCTGCCACAAATGGCCTGGTTATCAAAATAAGAACGCGTCTGAAATTAGAGTGCTTTGAGTGCAGGTTGTTCTCGTGTTTTGGAAAGCCTGTTGAAATGGTTGGAAAAATGAAAACGAAGTCAGAGCCTGGCCGGGCATACAAATGGCTTAATTTGACGAACTGGCGAATTTGCCATTTGCATGCGTGTCTAAATGTGTGTACAAATTTTTGGGGATTGCCAGGCAGGGCAGTTTGCGAATGGCCGAGAGCTCCTTAAACCACTTTTTATACCAAAAAAAACATATTCCAGTACTTGTCTTTATTTGCCGATGTGGTATATGTTTTTTATGGGGCAATCCAATCGCTTTTATGGCGACTACGAAGCGAAAATCAGAGAAAATATGATGAAATTCAACAGAACTACGTCCAAGTAAATGAATTTTGAAAATTAAATAAACAAGTGACTGATGCGATTAGCATGTTACTTAAATTGCCTTATGTGTTATTTAAATAACTATATACTTGTTTAACTTTTAGCCAAATTTATGCATGTGAACTTACTCAGATTGTTCGGTTTTCTTCGAACGCAAACGAATTGGTAGCCATAAAAGTTTTAATAAAATTGCCATCCGGCGAAATGCTTCCTGCTTATTGGTTGGATTGATTGATTTCGAAATCAATTTCCTAATCCTTTTTTGGGACGAAAACCAATAGTTCCAGCTCGTATTTCTTGGGCTACGCCGTTTTTCAAGTTCTATGTATACATATGTGTGGGCGCTCCTGCTTTAGTTATCCTTTCAGGATATTCGGGCTGTTGTTGCTGTCGTAAAGTTGTTCGAGTTCCGTCCAAGGACACCCGCTTGGCTTCATAAAAATAGTTGTAAATTCCCAAGCAGTCTGCATAAATTTAGTGTGGATCCCGGAGGAGCTCCGGATGCCTCAGAATCCCACTCCCCATATAAACATGCATCCCCATCCCCATATCCTCCTGTCAGTAACTTTCACACGTCGTTTCATTTCTGGGCAGCTGTAAAAAGTGACGCAACTTTCGTACACATTGTCAACAGTCGTAAATTCTTTCCGCTCCTGGCTAAGCTTGATTATCCTGCTAGCTGCTCAACTAGGGGAACGGCTCCTCAAGATGTTGTCCTGTTCTCATCATGAAAAGGACACTGCCAGAAATAAGGGAAGGGAGCCCAAAACAAATTGCAGTCCTCAGCAAGAACTGTTTGTTCGTAAGTAAGCCCCAAATACTTTCACTACTTCGTTTTTGGGTAATTATACAATATTTGCCCCGCTACTTTGGACTTGCGAATTGTCCGGATTCCGACATTCCGCCGGAATTGGACACCTGTCCGCAAAAGTGTGCAATGGTATTTTTGTGCAACAGTTTGCCGCAACAACACGATGTCCTTGCTGTTCCTTTCGCCACTTTTCTTACCTCTAGCCCGGCCCCCCCCCAACACCCACCACTTCACCCACCACCTTCTCCTGACCACACCGTCTGTGTTGCTCCTTGCAATGGCATTTATGATTTGTTGGCTTCCAACTTCGTTGGTTGACTTGCGTTGAGTAGCGGGTCGAGTCCACCTGCCGCAGTGACAGCTGTCACTGGGAGTCCATATGTCCGCTCACACGCAGGCGGATAAATAGACGTGCACCGCGAGAAAAACGAGCAGTTTTAAGATAACTATGTCTTTGATAACATCGAAAACTAAATAATCCTTTGACTTACCAATTATTTTCACAGGCAATATGAAAATAATCAAAATGTATTATTATAAAGGATTTAAAAACTTTGAATTTCAAAATTTTAACAACTCGCTCATACTTGTTCACAGTGTATAAGCTGGCTGATATATGAGCAGATACAGTCATTTTGCCGGGCTGGCAATTCCATTTTCACTTCTCGACAGAACGAATTCAATTACAAGCCAAGCAAAATGTGCGAGAAAATCCAAGGAAGGGCGGTAAAATCTGGGCAGGGCCAAGGAAAACTCAGCCAATGTCCTTGCACACATACATCTGTTTAGATAAAATTAAAATCATATGCATGAAATGAGCGCGAAATTGAAATGGAATGAAATGAATGAAATGAGGAAAATGGAGCACGGAATGACGGAGACATTCCGGCTTTTCCATCTTCGTTTTTTTTTTTTTTTTTCGTTCAGTATCTGTATCAGTATCAGTTTCATTTTCATTTTCATTTTCATGTCTCAGTTCAGCTGCTCTTTAATCTCAGCATTGGCGACATTGACACAAAAGTCAGGCGCAAACTTCAAAACAAAGTTTAACGAACTCGAAATGCTCTAAAGCGTGATGGAAAAACTTTGTTGCACTTTCTCGAAACTGCGAAAGTGCATAAAACCTGCGCAAGTCGTTGTGCCTGCTAATTGGCAAGCGCGAAAAATTGAGCGGCTAAAATAGCCGTTAAAATGTAAACAAAATGTATAGAATGTATTATATTTTGTATGAATTATCCACTTAAAGCTATATACATATCTCATATACGATGTTTTCACTGTCTATCCCATCAATATCATTTCTTACTTTAGCTTGCACCTCATGGCATATTCAGTTAGCTTATCTTGGCGCTCTTTACCACTTGATGACATTTTCCCAGGCGCATCTGGCCGAGAGGATTTTCCAAGTGCGTACTCACTTACATTCACCACCCACATTTCCCAGCTACTTTCGCCGCATTTTCCAACCAATGCGGTGGCATTCGTTAAAGCTTTAACTTGTTGTTTGCCTGTCGCTTTTCGTCGCATGTGCCGGAAAAACCAACCACCAACCACCCACCACCCACCAGATGGTCGCAGGCAAAAGCTGTACATCTCCGCAACAGCCCCTAAAACTAATTTATTTACCTAGAACCCAACTGCTGACGCCTATTTGTATGCAATTAATTTTGTTGTGACTCTCACCAAAGACAAAACAAAATTTATAAAAACAAAAAAAAAGAAAGAAGAAAACCCAGGGTCATGGTTTTTGGGGGGATGATTAAAATTAATGGCTGCGGTAATGCGTAAAATACCAAATGGGAACTTGCAATTATTATATTATTGCGCAGAAGCTAAAGAAATGTATTTTAAATTATTGCATCTCGTTTCGGAAAAAACACTAAAATGGGAGAGAATAACGCAATGAAAGCCAAATAAATATTAAATTAAATTAAATCATATAATAAATTATATAATATAAATATATAATAGAACCTTATTTTTATTTTTTTAGTCTTACTTCTTCAGTAATTATTGTAAATTATTAATAGAAAAGTAAGAACCTAAACTATAGACTTATTTAGCTTTCACTACAGTTCAGTGTATTTCCATATTTACGATGCCTTTGTCCGCTGTCAAATCAACTAAATGGCCACCAAAGTACCGAAAACTGCCCATCCGCCTGTCAGAGATCTAATGAAAATTGATGTTATATGATTTACACTTTTCTATGGCCATTTTATTGTTTTTCCCCCACCCCGCACAAAATAGGGGGAAAAAAGAAACGCAAATGAAATGAATGTTTGTGAAGTGGTTGGGGGAGTATCAACGGAAATTAATTAATTTCGCGGAGCGATACTCAATTAATTGATTGCCTGCTGGGAAAAACTCCTGTGTAGTAACCTTTAAAGTTCTTGGAAATTAAATATAATATTAATTGTTCACACATGAACACGAATATATTTAAAGACTTACAATTTTGGGCTCCGTTCATATCTTATGTAAATGAATCGAGAGCGATAAATTATATTTAGGATTTTGTTATCTAAGGCGACATGGGTGCATTGCTCAAAAACATGTAATTTAAGTGCACACTACATGAGTCAGTCACTTGAGATCGTTCCCCGCCTCCTAAAATAGTCCCTTAGTGGGAGACCACAGATAAGGTCCTCGCCGCTCAAGATAGGCAGATGTGCCCGAGCGTGGGACCTCGATAAGGCGGGGACTATTTACTTAGGCCTCTGCGTAGGCCATTTACTTTAAGATGCGATTCTCATGTCACCTATTTAAACCGAAGATATTTCCAAATAAAATCAGTTTCTTACAAAAACTCAACGAGTAAAGTCTTCTCATTTGGGATTTTACATTTGGTCAATCGAGCCTTTAATCGACTCTGCAGTTTCCCCCTACCAAAGGTAAGGAACTCAGAGAAAGGCCAGCTCCTTTAAGCATCTTACAGCTAAAGGTAGCAAAAATAAGTGACTCTTGTTTCCCCCTACCAAAGGTAAGGAACAGAGTATAAATATAAAAAGCAAAAGATACAAAAGAATCTTTTATGTTTTAAAACAAGCACCTTATAGTCTATAGCTAAAGGTTGCTTTGTGTACCATTATAAATTGTGGTAAGGCGTGCTTGAGGCCATACATCAGCAATTGTGAAATCAAAAAGTGCATAACAAAAGTGCCTTATAAATGCTCTAATAGCATTAAATCAGCTCATAAATAGAGTGCAGTGTATATGCCATAAGAGCATAAATTAAATAAAAAAGTGCCTGAAAACAGTGCCTTATAAATGCTCTAATAGCATTAAATCAGCTCATAAATAGAGTGCAGTGTATATGCCAAAAGAGCATAAATGCCGAAATAAATGGCTAAAAAACAAAAAATCTGACTGGACTACAAAAATAATAAAACGTGCCAAAAAAAAAAAAAAAAAATCATCTTTAAACATCGACGGAGCCTTAAAGAAGAGAAGGAAGTCAAATTCAAAGGAGCCTCTACCAGCAGCAGAAGCAGCAACAACAGCAGCAGCAGAAGCAGCAACAGCAGTAGCAACAGCAGCAACAACAGCAGCAACAGCAGCAGCAACAACAACGACATCAGCTAAGTCAAAACAAGAATTTTCTGTTTATCCAAACACACATATATATATAAATACATATAAAATACATATACACGTACTATATATATTAAGAAATTACAAAAAATTTTCAAAATGATGTCAGAAAAGACTATTCAATTCCTTAAGAAGCAGTCCGAAATTATTTTGGAAATTAGAAAGTTGGAAGTAAAACCAACATTAACAGATGTAGAAATTCTAAAATTAAATGAGCTTCAAAAATGTTTCATTGCTAATCATAGCAATTTGTTAAAGATCGGCGTTGTCGATCATGAATATTTTAACGCGAAGCAGTATGATTTAATAATGATGGTGTTAGAAAAAATTAAAAATAAAAATGAAAAAATTAAGGGCGAGTCGGTAGAAAACACTTTCCCTAAATCAAACACTGTCCCTAAATCAAACCCTCCCCCTACATTAAACCTTGAAATGCGTGGTCACCCTGAAAAAGAGGGTATAGCACAAAACAACGCTTTAAAAGTAGAGCAGGCATTTCGTAATAATGTTGGCCAATTTCGAGTATATCTAGAAGATACGTCTAAACTAATAGACAGTAGTCCAGATTTCCTTAAAATAAGGAAAAATAAAATTGAATTTTTATGGCATAAAATAGATAACCTGATTGAACAGGTGAATAGTCATTTTGAGAGTTCGCTATTCGAAGAAGAAATTAGCGAACTTGAATTTGACAAACAAAATATTCTTACAGCCATTAATAGTCGACTCAGTGGCACAATAAATAAAGCTGAAATGTCGACGGTTGTTAAGGCGGAGGAGTTACCAACCCTGCCTAAAATACAGATTCCCACCTTCTTTGGTGATTCCAAAGAATGGGATCTTTTTAATGAACTCTTTACAGAGCTCATACATGTGAGAGAGGATCTCAGTCCTTCTCTCAAATTTAATTATCTAAAGTCAGCATTAAAAGGAGAAGCCAGAAATGTGGTTACTCATTTACTGCTCGGCTCTGGAGAAAATTATGAAGCCACTTGGGAGTTTTTGACCAAGCGATATGAGAATAAAAGAAACATATTCTCAGATCATATGAATAGGCTTATGGATATGCCAAATTTAAATTTAGAATCCAATAAGCAAATAAAGACATTTATTGACACGATTAACGAGTCAATTTATATTATAAAATTAAAGGCACAATTACCAGAAGATGTGGATGCAATTTTCGCTCACATAATTCTTCGGAAATTCAATAAAGAATCACTCAATTTATATGAAAGCCATGTTAAAAAGACAAAAGAAATACAGGCACTTTCTGATGTCATGGACTTTTTAGAGCAAAGGCTCAATTCTATATCATCATTCTCACAGGAAGTAAAACCTGTAAAGAAAATGATTAATAATAACAAGAATAAAAATTATAGTGACAATTGTGCATATTGCAAACTACCAGGGCATTATTTAATTCAATGCCATAAATTTAAAATAATGAATCCAGCAGAACGGTCTGACTGGGTAAGAAAAAATGGGATTTGCCTAAGATGTCTGAGGCATCCGTTTGGTAAAAAATGTATAAGCGAGCAGCCTTGTTGTCGTAAACCTCACCACACGTTACTTCACTTTGCAGGTCATAATCCAGAAAAAGTGAATACGTGTAGAACAACAGGTCAAGCCTTGTTGGCCACGGCCTTGATTCAAGTAAAGTCGAGGTATGGAGGCTTTGAACAATTAAGAGCATTGATTGATAGTGGCTCTCAAAGCACAATTATTTCAGAAGAGTCTGCACAGATTCTAAAATTGAAAAAATTTCGGTCTCATACTGAAATAAGTGGAGTATCTTCCACAGGAACGTGCATCTCCAAGCACAAAGCGGTTATTTCGATAAGAAATTCTCCGAAAAATTTAGAAATTGAAGCAATTATTCTCCCAAAACTTATGAAGGCACTTCCAGTCAACACGATTAATGTTGATCAGAAAAAATGGAAGAACTTTAAATTAGCCGACCCCGATTTTAATAAACCGGGTCGCATTGATTTAATCATTGGAGCAGACGTATATACTCACATTCTGCAAAATGGAGTTATAAAAATAGACGGTCTCCTTGGGCAAAAAACTGATTTCGGGTGGATAGTTTCTGGATGTAAAAAATCCAAAGGAAAAGAAACCATTGTAGCCACAACAATAGAAATAAAAGAGTTAGATCGCTACTGGGAAGTGGAAGAAGAAGAAAAAGATGATATCGAGTCTGAAATCTGTGAAAATAAATTTATCAAAACGACAAAAAAAGATTCAGATGGGCGATACATTGTGTCAATTCCATTCAAGGAGGATGTCACCTTAGGAGATTCAAAGAAACAAGCGATAGCTCGTTACATGAATCTGGAGAAAAAACTAAAAAGAAATGAAAAACTTAAGGTTGACTACACTAAATTCATGAATGAATACATGGATTTAGGACACATGATTGAAGTGAATGATGAAGGCAAATATTTTTTACCGCACCAGGCAGTGATTAGAGATTCAAGCCTTACGACCAAATTGAGAGTAGTTTTTGATGCTTCAGCAAAAACTACGAATAACAAAAGTTTGAACGACATAATGTGGGTTGGGCCACGAGTTCAAAAAGATATTTTTGACATTATTATTAAATGGAGAAAATGGGAATTTGTTGTTTCGGCAGACATTGAAAAGATGTACCGACAAATTAAAATAGATAATAATGATCAAAAATATCAATATATTTTATGGAGAAATTCTCCAAAAGAAAAAATTAAAACATATAAATTAACCACAGTCACTTACGGAACTGCATCTGCACCATATTTGGCTACCAGGGTTCTGGTAGATATTGCAGATAAATGTAAAAACCAAGTTATTAGTGCAATAATTAGGAATGATTTCTATATGGATGACCTAATGACTGGAGCTGATTCGGTAGAAGAAGCTAATAAATTAATAACATTAATTCCCCATGAATTGCAGAAAGTTGGATTCAACTTAAGGAAATGGATTTCCAACAATTCCAAAATATTAACCACTGTGGAGGACACAGGGGACAATAAGGTTCTCAATATTATCGAAAATGAATGTGTTAAAACTTTAGGACTAAAATGGGAACCTCAAAAGGATTTATTTAAGTTCAGCGTAAATTGTAATGATGAATCAAAAAATATAAATAAGCGCGTTGTGTTATCAACGCTAGCAAAAATATTTGATCCGTTAGGATGGTTGGCACCAGTCACGGTTTCAGGAAAACTTTTTATTCAAAAACTTTGGATAAATAAAAGTGAATGGGATCAGGAATTATCCATAGAAGATAAAAATTATTGGGAAAAATATAAAGAAAATTTATTATTGTTAGAGAATATTCGAATCCCAAGGTGGATTAATTCAAACAGTTCTTCAGTCATTCAGATTCACGGATTTGCGGACGCCTCCGAAAAAGCATATGCTGCAGTAGTCTATGCTAAAGTAGGACCTCATGTTAATATAATAGCTAGCAAAAGTAGAGTCAACCCTATAAAAAATAGGAAGACAATTCCCAAACTCGAGCTGTGTGCAGCTCACCTGCTTAGTGAATTAATCCAAAGACTAAAAGGATCAATTGACAATATAATGGAGATCTATGCTTGGAGTGATTCCACGATTACCTTAGCATGGATTAACAGTGGTCAAAGTAAGATCAAATTTATAAAAAGAAGAACGGATGACATTCGGAAATTAAAAAATACTGAATGGAATCATGTTAAGTCAGAGGATAATCCAGCAGATTTAGCATCCAGGGGAGTGGATTCTAACCAGTTGATCAACTGTGATTTTTGGTGGAAAGGTCCGAAATGGCTAGCAGACCCAAAAGAACTTTGGCCTCGGCAGCAGTCTGTAGAAGAACCTGTCTTAATAAATACGGTATTAAATGACAAAATAGATGATCCTATTTACGAATTAATAGAAAGGTATTCCAGTATAGAAAAACTTATACGTATAATAGCATACATAAATAGATTCGTGCAGATGAAAACAAGAAATAAAGCCTATTCATCAATTATTTCAGTAAAGGAGATAAGAATAGCGGAAACAGTTGTTATTAAGAAACAACAAGAATACCAGTTTAGGCAAGAGATAAAGTGCCTTAAAATCAAAAAGGAAATCAAGACAAATAATAAAATATTGTCATTGAATCCATTTTTGGACAAGGATGGGGTTCTAAGAGTTGGAGGAAGATTGCAAAATTCCAATGCAGAATTTAATGTTAAACATCCAATCATTTTAGAAAAATGCCACCTAACAAGCTTATTAATAAAAAATGCTCATAAGGAAACATTGCATGGAGGGATAAACCTAATGCGAAACTATATCCAAAGAAAGTATTGGATTTTCGGGTTGAAAAATTCGTTGAAAAAGTATTTAAGAGAATGTGTAACGTGTGCAAGGTATAAACAAAATACAGCTCAGCAAATAATGGGTAACTTGCCAAAATATAGAGTGACGATGACATTCCCGTTTCTTAATACTGGAATAGATTACGCAGGTCCTTATTATGTTAAATGTTCAAAAAATCGTGGCCAAAAAACATTTAAAGGATACGTTGCTGTATTCGTTTGCATGGCCACCAAAGCCATACACTTAGAAATGGTAAGCGATCTAACTTCAGACGCATTTTTAGCAGCACTCAGAAGATTTATTGCTAGACGGGGAAAATGTTCCAATATCTATTCAGACAACGGAACAAATTTTGTAGGAGCTGCAAGAAAATTAGATCAAGAGTTATTTAATGCAATACAAGAAAATATAACGATTGCAGCGCAGCTTGAAAAGGACAGGATTGATTGGCATTTTATTCCCCCGGCAGGACCTCACTTCGGAGGTATTTGGGAAGCTGGAGTTAAGTCAATGAAATACCATTTAAAGCGTATAATCGGCGACACTATTTTGACTTACGAAGAAATGTCAACTCTTTTATGTCAAATAGAAGCATGCTTAAATTCAAGGCCATTATACACTATAGTTAGTGAGAAGGACCAACAAGAAGTTTTAACACCAGGTCATTTTTTAATTGGAAGACCACCTTTAGAAATAGTCGAACCAATGGAAGATGAAAAAATCGGAAATTTGGATAGGTGGAGACTTATCCAAAAAATGAAGAAAGATTTCTGGGTTAAGTGGAAAAGTGAATATTTGCATACGCTCCAGCAAAGGAATAAATGGAAAAAGGAAATTCCTAATATAGAAGAAGGGCAAATAGTTTTATTAAAGGATGAGAATTGTCATCCTGCAAGATGGCCTTTAGGAAAGGTGGAAAAAGTGCATAAGGGGAATGATGATAAGGTCCGAGTGGCTAAAGTAAAGATGCAGGAAGGATATATCACTAGACCCATTACTAAAATTTGTCCCTTGGAAGGAATAAAGTCTGTTGACAAAAATGAGGCTGACCAAGGGCCAAAAAGACGAACTAGAGCGACATCGGGAATGTCCAAGATCGGAATCATTATGGCAATGTTGTTGTTTGTGTTAAGTTGTCAAGTTTCTAGCGCATTACCTAAAGATATAGCACCAAGATATTCTATAGACAAAATAAATAAAACCTCAGCAATATATCTAGACCCGCTAGGAGATGTTGAGATTGTGAGTACTTCTTGGAATTTGGTTATCTATTATAAAATGGATCCATATTTTAAAATGTTAACAAAGGGTAATGCGCTTATACAAAGTATGAGGAAAGTTTGGGAAAGACTTCATAGCTTTGAAGAGCAATGTAGTCTAGTCTTAGATAATATGCAAAGTCAGTTATCGGAACTTGAAGAAAACAATAAATTGTTTATGATACAGTCTAGATCTAGAAGCAAGCGTGCTCCTTTCGAATTTATGGGTTCCTTGTATCATATTTTATTTGGTATAATGGATGAAGATGATAGAGAGCAATTAGAAGAAAATATGAAGAATTTGTTAGATAACCAGAACAACCTTGATAAACTAATTCAAAAACAAACATCTGTGGTTGATTCAACTTCTAATCTATTAAAGAGAACAACAGAAGATGTTAACTCCAATTTTAGAAGTATGCAAATAAGAATTGAGAACATGACAGAAGTTCTTAAAGAAAATTTATAAGGAATCAATAAAATTCTTTATGATTACGAAACAGCTACACTCATTGATTGAAGAAGGCGAAAAAATTCAAGCAGGCATTATAAGCCTGTTGATTGATATTAATCACGGTAGGCTAAATACAAATATTCTCAGGCCAAATCAGCTTAAAAAAGAAATTGCCAAAATTCAGCAGAGTCTTTCGGAGAACCTAGTAATTCCAGGAAAACGGTCAGGTACGGAACTTAAGGAGGTGTATACACTGTTAACAGCCAGGGGTTTATTCATCGACGATAAATTGATCATTAGTGCAAAAGTGCCTCTGTTTAGCAGGCATCCATCCAAATTGTTCAGGCTTATTCCGGTGCCAATTCGAAATGAAGATCGGATAATAATGGTGCATACAACGTCCGAATATTTAATTTATAATTTTGAGATAGATTCCTATCACATAATGACGGAAGCCACATTAAATCAATGTCAGAAATGGCAACTAAATAAGAGAATATGCAAAGGAAGTTGGCCCTGGAATTCAGCGAATGATAATGCATGTGAGATTCAGCCTCTAAAGCCAGATAAAGCGGCGAACTGCATCTATAAAACAGTAGTCGACTCTAAAAGTTACTGGGTAGAGTTAGAAAAGAAAAGTAGTTGGTTGTTTAAGGTTCCTGCGAATTCAAAAGTCCGTCTGCAATGTACTGGCTCTCAAATTGAATTGTTTGATTTGCCTCAGCAAGGAGTTTTAAGCATTGCGCCATATTGTACGGCAAGAACCGACGATAAAATTCTAGTTGCCCACCATAACATTCAGTCCGAAAGTGAAGAATTATTATCAACACCTTATATAGGAGAAGTTAGTGAAGCGCCGAAGATTATTTGGGATCCGCTGAAACTATCAATATTAAATCATACTGAGGAATTTGAACGATTGAATAATGAAATTAAATTTATGAAAGAGAACCATCAAAAATTGAAAGATTTACATTTCCATCATATTTCCGGACATGCTGGATTAATTATTGCTTTAATACTAATGATAGTATTAATAATATATTTCATACGGAAATGTGCTGTGCAACAAAGAATGCAAGCAATAACCTTTGCAGGTCCGTTGCCAGTACTATAAATATCAATAGTAAATAAACAATAAAATAATATAACAAATAAAAATATACAGTCCACTATATCGTTGTTTAATAGAAAATGTACTTCTACATAGAAAAAGCAAAATGTTTAAAATAAGTTAATTGAGTACAAATTGTTGAATTAAAAATAATATAAACCATAATTGTAATCCAATAAAATTAAAAGCCAGAAAAACTAGGCCCATTGAAATCTTAGTTGCAAAATAAATGAACATATATCAAATAAATACAGTCCACTACTGTTATAAATGCAACTAATATACTAATGTACATCTCAGCTTGCTGGCCCTTTGGCAGAATGTTCACACATGAACACGAATATATTTAAAGACTTACAATTTTGGGCTCCGTTCATATCTTATGTAAATGAATCGAGAGCGATAAATTATATTTAGGATTTTGTTATCTAAGGCGACATGGGTGCATTGCTCAAAAACATGTAATTTAAGTGCACACTACATGAGTCAGTCACTTGAGATCGTTCCCCGCCTCCTAAAATAGTCCCTTAGTGGGAGACCACAGATAAGGTCCTCGCCGCTCAAGATAGGCAGATGTGCCCGAGCGTGGGACCTCGATAAGGCGGGGACTATTTACTTAGGCCTCTGCGTAGGCCATTTACTTTAAGATGCGATTCTCATGTCACCTATTTAAACCGAAGATATTTCCAAATAAAATCAGTTTCTTACAAAAACTCAACGAGTAAAGTCTTCTCATTTGGGATTTTACATTAATATACCAATTTACTTCTTTTTGTTAGTTAGTAGTTCAATTTGCATTTTCCTAGATGTGAATGTCCACTTGATTATCATATCATATATATCATAACATATATATATATATATATATCATATATTTCATATTGATTTATATCATACCAATATACATTTATGTTGACCATTGTCTGGGAACAACTTACCTGAAAAGATAAGAAAAAATATCAGTACGCGAAGCAAATGCATAATTTAAATCTTTTGATGATGGGCACTTAAATAATTTCTAATGGCGCATTTTAATGGGGCTAATTGGCAGGGATACTTTATATTTCGCTTCATAATTTCCGCACGCCAAACCCATTTCATGTGTAATAATTTTCCTACTTGTTATATGAGCGGGGAGTGGGGGGGGAGCGGGGAGTGTGGGCTATTAACTGTCGGTGGCACACGTGGAGCGGCAGTTGAATGAAGGTTGCGGTCAAAACAAAGCCACGACCAGCCATCGGGGGAAATGCAAGGATATGGTGGAAAACCGGATGGAAAATCAAGGGAATAGGTTGAAGTTTTAGAGGGGCCCTAACAGTGGCCATATCCTGTGGTCTGGCCTTCGGTTTGCCGGCCTGTTGCTTTATTTGTGCATTTATTATTTGGGGAAAACGTTGCGTATACGCAATCTGGTTATACAACCCCTTTCGTCGAAGGACGTCGAAGACTCCCTTCGTGTTTTAAGTTGTCAAAAGCGTTTCACGAATTTTTCCATATTCTCTTATTCCATAAGTTTTCCCCTCTACCCGTCAGGCAATTCCATTTGCCCCTCCGGATTATTATTCAGTTTCATTTTGCATTCTCCTCTCGCAGAAATCAACAATGTACAAGAGGCGCCAGTAAGAACAGGATGTCAACAATTCAGCAGATAATAAAATGGCATAAATCTTTACATTGTCCAAAGATCAAGAAAATGAAACGAATAAGCAAGTAGCAAGTAAGCAAGTCGCTGAGTGGAAAATGGCAACATTAAAGTCAACATAAGCGAAAAGCTCTTTAATTATTTACACTGCACACTGGCATTTTTCGAAAACACTTTTTAGTTGAAATTCAGAAATTACCTGGGGATGAGTTCACAATCGATGGCAGTCGGGAAAAGTCAGTATCCGGGAAAATATCCCCACATTCAACATTTTCCACAGTCACGTTTCGTTGTTAGCTTTCCCATTTTTTTCAGCATGGGCTGAAAACCACCCCCAAAGATGGACTTTAACCCTTTGCGGAATTAACTAAATGAAATTCGAACGTGTCGGCGACCGATTAACCCTAAACTCGTGGCTGGCTGGCTAGCGTGGGTTAAAGCCGCGCGCCTTGACAAATGATGCACTCGAATGTCAACATTTAATTGCATACACGTAACAAGTTGAAATTGAAAATTAATGACAGCTTTTCCGACCGCAAAATTGGCATTCGATTCAATCGGGCGACAAAAGCTCATTTCGCCCAATGAACGCCAATAAATAAATAAATAAAACGCGTGTACTATGCGCCGATTAAAGTGATATCGTTTTAACAATTACCACAATTACCGCAAAACAAATTCCATTCATATGAAAATGGAGTTAAAAATACAATTTTCCATATTTAAAAAAAAAACAACCAAATTAAATCTTAAGATAGCAGTTTAAGAAAATGTCTTGAAGAATATACAAAAATTACTTAGCTTACATTAAATTTTCCCATTTAATTAAAAACAAAAAACACTTTGCCAAGCAAAGTTCCACTCAAATGAAATTAACAATTAAAAGATTTGCTTTGAACCCCAAGAGTCGTTGAAAAGTTTTCGAAACTACCGAAACTTCCACTTAAAATCTCGCCTTTGATTAAGATTGTAATCAGTAATGTAGCTGATTATTGGGGGCAATGGTGAAGAAAGTGGGTAAAAGGGTTAAGGTTATTTGAGGTTTTCCTTTGCTCTCCGGCGAATTTAATGCGGAGACCCAAATCGCATGACAAACCACAATTTTTATTACGAGAAAGGCGGAAAAACGTAATATACCCAAAAGAACTTTTCATTTATTGTAGTTCGCAATGACGTCACAGTTGAAGACCCCTCCCTTTCCAAATATAAAATATAATACTAGCAAGAAATGAGAGCGTAACCAATAATAACGTAATAAATGTAAATGAAAGTATTTCTTGCCTGTTCCCTATTTGTAATTCTACATAATACTCTTAACTATTCATTTAGATCGATGTGTGCAAGATTAGCTCACACACATATACATGTAAGTATTATTTTAATAAGTATTTAATTTAAAGCAACATATACATATATGACATCACATTATCAAAGCAAAAGCAATTTCATGGGCCAACACAATTTTAAGAACTGCGGTTATTTCCCTTTGTCTTTGACTTTGTTGCCATCTTTTTTGGCAGCGCTTAATTTTCTTTTGCACCGAATTATGCCGCAATCGCTTTGTGTTTCCTTGTTAACTTTTGCATTTTTATTTTCAATTTTTTGTCCATTTGCGTTACAAGCAGTTTGCCTTGGGTTTTTCTCGGCTTGTTCGTGTTGTATTATTTTTGAATTTCATTTTTTCTGTCAGCGGCACTCAAGTGAAACTCCGCGTTCTTGTGTTTTGTGCTCCCGACAGAAATCCTGGGCGCATATCCTTTTAATTGAAAACACTGTAAGAGCCCGCGGCTGAAGGCGAATCCGCGGACCGACTTTATATAGAAATAATAACAATAACGATTTAAATTAAGTGCACAGGGCCCGGGAGTTTGTTCTCCGCTTTTTTTTTTTTTTTGGTTTTTGAATAAGTAAGTAATCGTTTTTAATTTAGCAAGTACGTGACAGTTTCGAGTCTCGACCGAATCTCCTTTTCGCACCTCAGTCGAAAGTCACGTGGGCACATTAAGTGACAAATTTGCGGAAAATCCAAAATCTCAAATTCCAAAAGAAGCTCCGTTGCTACGAGCAAATGAAATGGAAACAAAATGCTTAAAGTTGAATATTAATTTTCACTGTGCCTCCGCTGGGCGGTGGAATGGTAATTTCCATTGATTTTTCCAACCAATTAAATAACGGGGAGATTTCCACGACTTTTTCATTTGAATGGCGAAGCTAAAATTATTAATTGCTCATCTGGTTGGCTTTTATAACAATGATAAGCTATGCTCTTTTTATAAAATAATTAATTAAAAAATTTAAGAAGTAAGCAAATTAGCTTTTTAATATCTATCTCTTGCATTACAGTGCTCACATTTCAAGTTAAAATGTAAAAAAATATTTTAATTTAGAGTAAATAAAGAGATGCGCTTAAATTGTGAGAGCCTGGCATATCGAAAACATTTTTAACATTTTTAAATGCCCCAAAAGGCAAAGGAGCGTAATTTTATCGATAAGAAAGCTACCCAAAAGGCACTCAGATATGGTATATATATACATATGTATATATATATATATATATATTATTATGTTTATTCCTTCTCACTTAATTTATTGTGAAATGTTAAATTTCACGAAGCGGAAATGTTTATTAGAGCGGAAATTGTTATTTTTAGTGTGATGGGCAGGTTTGTTTGTGGTTGGCTTGGAACAAAGGCGACAAGACCGGTAAAACAGGATTCCGAAAGGATGCCCAGGATTATATGTATGGGTGTGTGTGCTGCCTTTTCCTCGCTCAGCTGCCAACAATTAATTTATTAATATTTTTCCTTTTCAGCCCACGTGGCGTATGCTCAACTTATTAAGTATACGAAAGCAAAATGCCTCGTGCTCAAAACGTTATTCTGCCTGTACCTGTTAATTAGCTTTCTACTTTTTTTTCCACTTTCACCGCCTTAATTAAAAAAAGGAAACGCATCATTTATGGGATTATTTACTGTTCTGCGCCAGTTTTTGGAAAAGAAAGACGATTGTGTCAGACGATACATTTTAAAATACCTATAAATTTATAAACGCCATCATTTAAACAATAAAAATCAAGTATTTAGGGACAATCGATCATTTATGTTAGCTATGAGAACTTTCCGTAGTTGCCACTGAATTTTTCAGCTTACAATTTACATATTTATTCGGTTACCATATTTCTTCATTCATTCAGCACTTGAATATTTATCGCAACTTAAGCCGCTTTCTGCATTTTATAGATCTCTCGCGCCCATTGGTTGCCCCATATTTCCCATTTGGTTTTTCAGCTGGGACCGAGACAATCGGAATCTGTTGAAAAATTTTCGTTTAAATTCTTAATGCAAAATAACCGCTTGCCACAAGGAAACACTTCACTGCCCGTCCGCAGCATTTCAAATTAATGTTACAGCTGCCAGTTACCAACTTGAAGTTAGTCGTCCTTGGGCCACCTTGCGCTATAATGAAGTAGCAAATAAATAGCCACCAACCCGCTCTGCTCTACCCCTTTACCACGCCCACTGCCAAATAGCTGGCGGGAAAGCTGTGAAAAAACAAGTCGGAAAAGCTGAAGGCAAGCCCCAGAGTCCAGACATCGTTGAAGAATTGCCTAATAAATGCGACTGGTTAGTTTGGCATTTATAATGGCAACTATAGAAATTATTCCCTAGCTTAAAAAGCATGCCAGTTATAAACTATTTCGTATATATAATATATTAATAACATCTATACATTTTCTATTTAATTTTTAAGTTTACTTGAAAAGCCTTATACCGCAAACTTCGAATTTTGACTTTATCCGCAAGAAGGGTATTCATTCATTCATACCTTGAGCAAAGATTTTCCTAACAATTGCTCCTTTTCTGGCAATTCTTCACAGTGACTTTGAGACAGAGAAAAATAAACCGCTGCATACTTATCTGGGCAAAAGCGCAGTTCCCTGCACAAATTTACATGCAAATGAAATGCAATAAATTCGTCGTCGTTATTGTTTGTGCTCCTCTCTCATCTGCGATGACGTCATCCGCGGGGAAAAGAAGCCCTGCTGCTGCTGCTGCCGAGCGTCTTGGCCAATTTACATAAATCAGTCTCTCGCCACTTTCTCCACTGGCCATAATGGAAACGCCGCCTTAGCCTGCCTGCACTTAATGCGAGTTAATTTGATTTCACTTTGGCATAAAAAAAAAAAAAAGAAAATTGTCCGCTCGCCGTTTATTCAAGAATTGCAATTTGCCAGCGGGTCAATGGAAATACCAATGTCCAGGAAATGCGGCGATTGTTGAGGTCAGAGTTCGATGTGGCATGTAGTAAATACAATACAATATACGTTCAAAGCTCAAGAAAAACAGAAACGAAAGGGTAACCACCATAGAGCCAAACTAACTAACATGACAGCGGGTTACATTATATTCGCATAGTTATAGTAATTACTTAAATAATTCAATATGTTAAACAGTGCACAAGTTATACAACTTGAGGTGAATTTTGTTTGCTCTCCTTCATTGTTACAAATAGCTCATGTCAGTTCGGCACAATATAAATTGTCCAACCGATCCAAATCTCCATAGTCAGCTGCAGAGTAACTCACGTTCTTTGATTGGTGACAGTGGGCGATGCTTTTGTTTCCCCCGCTGGGGCAATTATATCATTTTCTCTCCTCCCCGTACAGATTTCATTGCCAAGGTATCCCACTGTGCGATGAATGACAACAAAATAAATGAAATTGAGCGTTCAGCTTATTCGGGGCATGACCCGCCCCCGCCTCACACGGAGAGGGTGAAACATGGAAAATCGGTAAATAAACAAGAGGACAAGAGCCTGGCAAAAAGTTAAGGAAAATATTTACAAACGAATTAACGTAATGAAAGAAACTAGCACAGATATAGCACAGCCACGTTTAAAATAAAAATTTTCGATCTAGGTAAAGTAACTATTCAAAGTGAAATGATAAATATCGAATATGTTATATATATATTTTATATATAAAAACACATGAACATTAAATCAAATACCGAGTTGGAGAACAGCGCCCAAAATAATTTCCTTTTAATTATATTGTAATTACTTGTGATGGTGGCAGCACTATAGATCCATAAACAGATAAATGCGCATTACAATGCTGATTTTTTTCCGATAACAGAACAATTTACAATTGCATTGAACAATCTCTCACTGCAACAATTTACATTGACCTTGGCCCACAGCTCGATGGAACCATCTGGCCATGTCAAAAGCCAAACACAACCAACTTGAAGAAAAAATCCAGAGGCGAAACTAAATTTAGTATTTTATGTTTCTGAAGAATGGCCGGGGAAAATGAGACGAGGTGAGGAGGGAAAACGTCAAAAAGCGTATTGATGGAAAATTTTTGAAAAAGTGTTTATATTTTCAGGCGAAACGATCATCACACATATAATGTTATGTGTTTTGGCAGCCGATGATTCCAGACAGTGTACGTACATCATCATAAATTTCGTATCTTTTTTTAGACCAGCTGACAAAGTTTCAGATATTTAGGATTAATAATTTATTATACGTTTTAATATAACGTGAATTCTTGTCTATTTCGTAGACATTATATACTCCAAATTATTTTTTCAATCGAATATCCCACTACTTTTTCCACCCGGCGAACTGTGCGTATACACATTTAAATACGTATACGACATGCTGGCACTTTGAAGCATTCTTTAAATATTTGCAAACAAGACTCAAACAAAACTCTTTGACCATCCTTCGATATATTTATCGCTCACTCGATTGCCTCGTTTCAAAGCTACTTTATGGCTGTTATTGTGCTTTTTTTAATGCCTCGAATATATGCGGCTATATACACGTATCGATTGCAGGAACAATGGCAGCCCAAGCGATAGAAAATTCCCTTTGAGCCTGTCCCAAGACCAAAACAAATAATCTTCTGCCTCTGCTGCTGCCGCCGAGAAAAGGCTTATCATATTGTATCTGAAAGTCTAATTTCGAACGGCAACTGGAAATGGAACTGAAACTGTTCGGCCACTTTAGTTACTTTGCCTACATTGGCTACTTTGGCGGCATTAAAATTTCGTTTATTGCCAACCGGGGAGCTGTTACATAAGTCGTCAAACGGAAGGGAATATTCCCATTCAGTCCTAAATAAAGTATCTCTTCCCCTGTCCACAACGCAGTTGATAATACTCTTAGAGCTTTTCGCCGTTGGCCTTGCCAACGAAAACGATTTGCAGCTCAGATTCAATCCCATAGCCATTGGATTGGGCTGTACTCTGATTAAAAATGAAAAATATATAATATTATTATTTAATTTTATGAATCTTTAACATTTTAAGCTTACATTTGGCTTTGTTAACTAGAAGTTTTCATGAAAACCCTTAAAAACGCTCATAAGTCAAGCTAACCCACAGTGAAAGTGTATTTTTTTCCAGCTTGTCTATTGATATGTCTAATGGGAAATGTTGGTTAACCGTTAGACACATGTAGCAATGTGTATTTTCATGTTCGATTCCACGTTTTTTTTTTTTTTTGTTTTTCTTTTTGTTCTTCAAGCTCTGGGGATTTTTGGTGAAATTTTACCCCAATGACGGCTTTTCGATTCATCAGTTCGGTTGCCGTGTAATGAGCTGCTTCTAAAAAAAAAAAAAAAAAATCACTAGACTAGAACATTCGTTAGATACGTACGTTCGTACACATGTGGACGCAATTGATTTAATTGAGATTAAAACACATCTGTGTCCGCAACTGAAAAACTCTATTTGATGGCCCCCAATTCTATTGATACAGCAATGAAAATGCAAATTGAAGTGCACAGTCCACAGATGCTTTGTGTTGGGGGGAAAATGCTCTCGCAAATGAAATCGGAGATGTCAGGGTATTAGGAGCTACATTGAATTAAGGGTGCGGGTGCAACATCTAGCTGACAATGCAAATCGGATTTGGAAACAAACTCCATTATGGTAGAGATAATCGGGATGGTCAGGGGTTGAGTTGTGCTATGCAACCAAAATATAAAAACAATGCATAATAACATTAATTTCATTATGCCCCCTTGACCAACTTATCAACTTTATACGAATCAATCTCTTTTCCAACGTAAGGTATCATCTGCTGTGAAGCTCCCAGTTTTAATCAATTTTGTTTGCGAAAAGTTTTCCACTGCAAAAGTTCATGAAAAACACAATATCATGGTTTCTTGCTAACCAAGTGATGAAAATCTCAATTATTTTCAACATTAGAGTAAAGTGGTGAGAGTTGAAGTCTTGAAACCCGCTATTTGCCGTGTAGTATCCACAATCCGCTACCAACAAGTGTTTTCATTGCAATTAGCGATGTTTCACCAGACGGCAACTAGCAGCTTCATTCTTCATTATGCGCAAGTTGATGGTGGCCCACTTTTCTTGGGGCTAACAGATAGACGTGCCCATGACATGGCCACGCCCACAACTCACGCTTGACATTCAACGCCCCATTCCCAGTGGATCCTGATCCTGTGAGTGCTCTGGATTGTATGCATACACTGCAAGAAATTAATGCCACATAGTTTTATTTGAAATACAATATTTTTATTCATTTCATAGAAAATTTTTATTCGTTTACGGAAATCTTCATAAAATATTACCAAAGCGAGCATGTTGTTAAGCTTTAGATATTTTCGCACCAGTGTAGCAAGATGGAAAATGAGCAGAAGAAGTCGGAAGTGCTGTCACTTTGTATGAAAAGTTTTGCTGGCGTGTTTTTGAAATTTTCCCCGACAGCACAGAGAAAAGGGCGGAAATTGTCAGTGCACAATATCCGTTGATTTGTGCAGCATGAAAATGGGTTAAAAGGAGGAAAATCCATTGACACGAAACTGCAAGTCGCACAGCCCGAAAGGCCCAAAGGCATTTCAGCAAATTATGCATATTCCAAGGAAATGGATGCCACGCCCCCTTTCACCAAGACCGCCTCGCAGGCCTCCGCTCACCAAAGGGTCATATCGCATGACCAATTAGCAAAAGAAGTCCTTTTTTTTTTTGTTTTCTCAGAGACGTGAAAAGGGTTTTTCGGCTCGTCATTCGTTATTTACTTTCAATTCCCCAAATAACATAGCGGAATTTTCCTATTTTTCCGCACACAAACATGTCGAAAAAAAAAAAGAAAAAGAGAAAAGCCCTTTGCGGTTCGCCTTGCCATTAACATAAAGCGGGAAATGGAATCGAAGGACTCTGCACATGGTGGGCCGAAATAAATAAATAAAAAATAATATCAACGAATCGTGGCTGGGAGAAAATGTCTTAAAAAAGCTTGTTGCTATTTTTCCACAGCCTTCCTTCTGCCTTCGTTTTTACTTTATTTTTCCCCGACCAACGCAAATCTCTTGGGACCAAAACGTCCCAGAGCCCTCCAGGTGAATGAAATAAAAAAGTATAAAAAATGTTAGAAGAATATAGAAGGGATGATATGGGGCTTACGTGGCAGGCCCACGTCCATATGGACGGCTGTCAGTCAGAAATTGAGTTTGGCAAACGTGAAACAGACTTGTGGATGCTCTTTTCGGGTGGAAAAACTGACCATACAAAAAAAAAAAAAAAAGTATGAAAGTAATAAAACAAATCACAAATCAAAAAGAAAATGGTTTTAATATTTATGTTATTGCTTCGTTTTCCTTCCTACTCAATTGCGAAATATGATAAATATTCCAAGTTGGCAGAGAACATTCAAGTTGGTGCATTGGGGATATAGAAAATATGGATAGCCTTATTTCCTTTCCATTCCCTTTTAGAATTTTCTTTTTTTTTTTTTTTGGTCTTTGGCAGCAACACGTCGTCGTCACGACCAAAAACTCATAAAGTATATTAACAAAATGTTCGATTGCACTTTACCTTTTAGCATTCTGCCTTCGCTACATTGCTTTCCTTTATTTTGCCAGATTTTTTTTGTTTCCACCTTTTTGTTGCCTTTATGGGGCTGTTGTCTGGGCTCCGCCCCTTGGCTGTGCCACGCCCATCGCGGCAAACGTCTTGCATGACTAACAGATATCAATATGCCAGTCTGACTGTCAGTCTGCTTCCACGGGTTGCCATGAGAAAAAAAAACACACACTATAATATATAATAAAAGAAGAAAAAAAGGGTCCCAGGCACATTTTCTTGTTCAATTTTTAAAGAGTTTCTCGCAAAAAAAAGGCACCTTATTACTCTATATATATTGTATATTAAGACCCATCGCAAAAATGTTAGCTACAGCGAAGTTGACCTTTTTGCCACCCAAGCGGGTAAATATGAGGCAGCTAAGGAAATTTGATATACCTTTAGCTGGAAAATTCGCTTGATCGCAGATAATTGAATGAAATGCGAGTTTATATATCAGCCCAAGTTAGCTGAGAGTGAATTTTATTTAAATTTATTTCGTTCTCCACGTTTTAGAACGAGCTTAGAAATATCTGCGATTTAATGTTACTCAAAAGCAAAGGTAGGCATGAAAATGCATATATTAAATTGGCAGAGCAAAAAAACGACATTTTTGCTGACATACAATATTATTCAAAAATTCCTCACATAACTGATTAATTGATCCATTAAGTATCGCCACAATTGATTGCTATTACCTCAACCATATTTTTTGTTGCTTTCAACAATTCAACAATCGCACTTCAGTCGTCCATGTGAATGGATTCGTTGCTCCAGTTATTGGAATGGCAAAATGAATTGATTTAATTTGTGGCCAAAGTGTCGCCCATTAAACTTCGATGCTAACGAACTAAAATGTAGCTCTAAGCGAAATGAATGTCTATGTCTGTGTTCTGTGAGTAACTTGTGGTACGGTGTGTGTATCCCGAGTGCGAGTGTGAGTATCTGTGTGAGTGATAGAATGCGGCGAGTGTAGCAATCAAACTGTTGATTCCCGCCCAAGGGGCCAGCAAAAGAAAAAAAAAAAAAAAACAATAATAATAAAAGTGGCATCCGCTTTCGCTGTAGCTTTCAATGTCCGCATTTTCGCCCCCTGCCACCCCGTTTTTCCCACCCATTTTCCCACATTTTCCACCTTCCCCAATGCCATTGCCCCAAAGCAGCGCTGCCTGGTTGACAACAGCAGGAAAATAGCGAAATAGACGGGCAAATGGAGTGAATTTATGCCAAATTCCTATGCACTGACGCCAGGCAACCCACAATTCGCAATCGTTATGGGTTATCAAAGGTTACGCAATATATTGCCCAACTTTTTATTATCATTTCGAATGCATTCGAAACCATACTTAGTTGTAGCAGTGACAAAAGTTCAACAAGACAATTTCAGGTAAAAAACAACTTTGAACGATTTTCTTTTCAATTGTAATTTAGTTTTAATTGTTTAAGTCTTTGAACAATAGTGCATTTTATGATTTTTTTTTTATCACATATTGTGCAAACTTAATAAAAAAAAATTATACGCAAGTTTTAATTACAATTTTAAAGCCCTATTACTTGATTTTCCCGCTATCGAGTGTCGCAGCCGTCAGCTTTTGGTCTGCTGTCCAATATCCTGCTGTGATGACAGCAATTTTAAAGTTTGGAAAACAGAGCTCAAAAACTTTCGCAAGCTAGACAAGTGCAAGTCGAAGTAAAAGTTTTTGCAAGGAATGTGTGTGGGATGCACAGAATATGGAGCCATTCCCCTTTTTGGAGCTGCCCCAAAAACAAAAACAAAAAACAAAAAAGCAAAATTTAAACATAAAACAAGAAAAGAGTATAGAAAAAAAATGTATAAACACATGCAACAGCTGACGTTGGCGTTGAGTAATCTAATTAAAAGTTTGTTGCAACTTGTTTTTTAATGATGTCACGCCTAGCGAAATTTGGCGCCAAACCTACGTTTTTATCGGTCCTTTCGTGGATTCTATTTTGCTTTAATTACAATTTATGAATGCTTCAAGTTTGCCGGTGAAGCAACAACAAGAGTACATGAATTACGAAAAGGTAAACGCCAGTCGAATGGGGTCAAAATGCCAAAAATAAAAGCAAAAATGAAAGGAAAATTGCTCTCTTCTGTATGTAATTACATAAAAGCAACACCGAAAGGAACACAGAGAAAAGGCCACACAAGCAGAGCAAAGTTTAAATAACGCATTTTTCTACTTATTTTTTTTATAACTTTTGTTCATTTTTTAAATTTTATCTTTGTAGAATAAAAGTCGGTTTTAGTATATCTGTTGCAACAAGGCAATCGAAGAATTGTTATACAAATGAATTAGATACTTTAATTTTGCATGACTGCCTTAGGGGCATAATATTTTTTTCTCAGTGCACAGGCAGCTGGAGCTGAGAAGTCCGCAACGCACAAGGGCAACGCACGATGCAAATAACGGTGAAGGACCAGAGCGGGCTGAGAAAAGTTGAGTGAGTTCATTCGAGCGGAACTCACACACAAATACAAAGGCAGTCGAAGGAGCGAAAGAGAGAGAGGGCGAAACGCCTGCGCAGTGGGCGGTGGCAGCGAGAATGGGCCGGCAGGACAATCCAAGCGGCAGGATTACAAAAGAGGCACACTGACTTGGCGAAAAAAAAAAAAAACCGGAAAAAAATTATTATTTCTTTCACTTTGGTAGTAGTAGTTAACTCAAATACCCAAACACCGATAAAATTAACAAGTCAAGTGCTAAGCTTGTGATAGTTGGGAACATAAGCTTAGCTTTTCGCGTACCTTGAACCACTGTGCACAAGCTCGAAGGCATTGACATTGGTCGACAATTGTGTCAATCCAGGACACAGTCACATATGCTGGGGCTGCTCAGCTGCTCGAGTGGCCAAATGCTATGGCTTTGCTTTGCTTTGCTTTTGGCCAGATGCCCAGCTTTGGGTCCGAGTTTCTTCTTATGTAAGTCGGTTGTGACAGCCGAAATAAAAAAGGGAATGAATTAGGCCCTAAATTTGGATGGGGTTTACATAGAGGCCGCTTTAATTGCTCTCGTGGAGCGAGGCTAACCGCAAAAAATGAAACAAAACAACATAGAACTGTGTAAATCAAAAGTAAAGAACGCACGGTCATAATTTAAATTACCTAAACAAACCGAAAATTCTCGTGAAGGAGAAGAGTTGAAAACTTTGCTGGCAATTAATAAAGTTTCCATCGTTGCCGGTTTGTTTTTTTTTTTTTTCTTCTTTTTTTGTAAATATTTAGAAACACCATCAAGCAGCTCCTTTGATATACTATAACTATGGGATAGAGCAGGATTTTATTTTACTTAAGTTTAGTCTTATTTTAAACACACGGTTTTGTTTACATTTTGCTCTTGTTTGCTTGTTTTATGTAAAGTTTAAGAGTTTGTCTGCAATGAAAAAGTACACAACACATGCACGTACACATATATATGTATTTATATATATATAAGAATTTTCCCTCGCCGACAGCCACGACTTTTCCCCTTCCATTTTTTGTGGCGCACAAACATGCGCCTCGAGCATTTAACAACGGCAACAAATTGAAAGGCTTTTGGCCGAAAAGGCAAACTATTTGATGGCTTAAATGAAATGAAAGCAGGTGGGTTAGAGGGTCAGAGGGTCCTTGGGCAACCGGGTAAAGATCCTTTGCGCCCTCTGATCCGCCGACCAGTGTAATCTGCTCAAATTTATCGCAAGTTTGTTTTCCAAAAATCTAGCTTTGAAGCATTTGTTGTGGTTTTCCAAGCGCCGACTTCTTGTCAACTCAGAAGTTTTAGTCTGTTGTGGTTTTCTGCTGGGTTATAAACAAATCTTTAAGTTTTGCATTCAGTTGAGAATGGCTATTATCAATTCATTATTCTTGCAATTAACTGCATAGTCTTCAAATGCAAAATCATCAGTAGCAACAATATTATGTGCATACTGTGACTGTTAAATGTTTATTTCATTGTGCTCGTTAAAAAGAATTCTTTCACACGTATTTTTCAGCCTGACAACGTCAAAGCAAATATTTCAATTAGGTTTTGCTGGCTTCAAAAATAACAACAACAACAAAAATTCTTGATGAATTTAAAGAGCACAATGTGCGTCTGTCAAAATATTAATAGAGCAATAATTCCCGATGATTTCTCTATTCGTTTTTTTTATTCTGGCACAAATTGCCGACAATTATAGAGATGCGGTGCTCCTTTGAATGTTTGTTTTTTGTCCCTGACACCGAAAGTAATATATTTTTCCGAACATTTAATTAACAGACCGTTGGAATGGCTGACTAATAAATATTTTCGTAAACAGAATTGGTCTGGTTAACAAGAGTCAAGGCAAGCCGGCCAAGAAATAAATGAATGATGAAAAAATTGACCAAATTATTTCCAAATGTTTATTTTTGTGTCTTGCGCAGTTTTCAGTTTGGCAAATTACGCATATTAATCTCGTTGATGCTTTCGAGTTTTATATTGTGTTGCCTTAATTAATGTTTTTCGATTTGAATTATATCGCTCGGTCAATGTAATTTTCTCGTATGTTTGTCATTTTCTTGCGCTTTTGATTTGTGTTTTTTTTTTTTTTTTTTGACATTTATGCTCTGGCAGGTGACGAAGGAAAAGTGTTTTTCCAATTTCAATGGGGCGACTGCGAGTTTAAGATGGGACATAAAAACAAAAGTGGTCGCCACGAAATTGAATGGTAAAAAGAAGCTTGATTATTTTTAATCAATTTCGTAGTTTTGAGTATATATTTTTTTTAAATCCTTTTTTTTCCAAGTAAGAAAAGTCTGGCACAGCTGTTAATTTTTAAACAATTAGCTTGATTACGCTTTATGAGCAGCAAAGTACTTGGCTTAGTAGTAGTATTAAATGTACACCCACTGCAGAATTTCTGCGCAGACCAAAAAGTGACAGACTCTGCATTTGAAATCGTATATACGACAATTTATTTAAGTGCCGCTGTGCTTTTGACAGTTTACGCGAAAAAAAAAGGCAAACAAAACAATTGGAAAGTTTCGTTGCGCGTCCAAATTGCAGTTGTGAATTTGCATTGGCTAAATTATGCATAGCTCGTCCATCATGAATATTTTATTGCTTAATTTGTTCGCTAATACGCTTCATTAGGGCGAAGTTGGCAAAACAAACTAATAACGCGATATACAATATATAAGCATGAAAAATGCAACAATGTATTTTCAACATGTTTTTTCGCGTTTTTCGTCTAACAATGCTATCCAATCATGCTTCCTAACTAACCCCACCCTTTTCCGAGTGCATTTTCTAATTGCAACAAAATCCTTTTCAGTAATAGGAAAATTGTGTTTCGCCACCGCCATCAACATGCTCTTGGCAATTTATGCGTGTCGCGCAACGCGCTTTTCCCCGTTTCCCCTGTTTCCTCCCGTTTGTCGATTTTCCCCAGCTTTCCAGCACTTTTCCGGCACCCTTCAATTTCCAGCATTGTTGAAGGGGGTTCGCTCTAGTGCACAAAATACCACTACAAACTGGAACGTGTTTGAGAAAAAGACAAATTAGCAGTTCATTCTAAGTCATTTATGAATTAAAACCACCAAATTGCAGTGTAGGAATATTGATTACTGCAGCTAACATAAAATTGCCGCAATTATTTAGGCATTTATTTGATTTAAAATGTACATATATGAAAATGTTTTCAGTATGAATTTCTAAAACTGCACTTGCTGCTCGCATACAACTGAAATGGCATACAATTCTGCTATCAGCCACAAAAGCTGGCCCAATTGCACATGCAGATGACAATAATTTACTTGCCAGCTGCTGTTGCTCGAACTTTGTTTGCGTTTTGGGCCAAATATTTGCTTAGCTAAGAACCGAAATAAAGGATAAAAGGGCACGGGCATTTCGGGCCCACATGTGACTGAGATTCGTTTTTGTGGTTACAGCGTTAAATTTCTGGCTATGTAACGCAAACAAACGCATTTAAAGCACCAAACACAAATCGAGCACTTGAGTAAATAGCATTTACAGTGATTATTGTCTAAAGTGCACCAGCGGTTGGGGGTTGCAAAATCATCCGGCATTTCCAAGCGTTCGGCAAACATTGGCCCACTTCAGAGATCAAAGCCGTGGCAAGTATAATGCTAACAACTCCAATTGATCGCCTTTCGATTTAGTTTGTTGATCCATTTATTCGATTGTTTCTAAATTATGAACTAAATGGAAAAAGTCCTTGGGTTTTTAAAAGCTGTTTAAACCAAATGAAATGGAAAAATGAATAATAAAGTGCAAATGAACGCTCTTAATCGGGTAAATAGATTGAAATCCCATTAAACCAATTCAATTTGGTTTTATTTCGAAAAGGTAAAAACTAGATAAGCCTATATTTGTTATAATGGATTAGTATACAAATATGCATAAGAACACAGCTATTGGCATTTTGTGGAAAATCATGCAACATTAGTTGAACAACTTTCCGTACTTACGCATTATGAGCATACTTGGTTATGAGCAGCATTTCAAGAGCTATTTAATGGTATATGTATAGTACAGTTATCGAATGTGTAGTAGGGGCTATGCACTCGTAATTGTTATGCAATAGTTGTAGTGCCTAATCAAGTTGTTGCTGCTGCGTTTGTATCTGGCTTTTGTCTAATTGCATTGGGGGCCCCCGTTGCATGATACTTAAATGCATTAAAGCCGACTCCCAATGGAATTCCACAGTTCCACAAGCAACAAGGACGCAGGCACGATGATGGAGTGGATATACTCAGCATATGGGCAGGATATGTCATTATCCAGTTGCAATTGGTGAATTAAACAGCTGAAAGGATAATCTAGATTGGCAGTCGCAAAGCCGGCGAGTTCCCAGTTGGGAATCGAAGATGGCAACTTTAAATATTATTGAAACCACAATCAAATAAAAAACATAATCGTAAGGCAAGAAGAAGTTCGTGAATAATATAATTTAATTACTAAAGAAACTATAAGAATTTTCTGATCGGCTTATTATGTAATGCTTTTCTTGAGAAAAAAGGACAATACATAAGTGCAATGCACCGAAATCCGACACTTGAGTTTGTCCAGGTATCTCCGTCAATTAACCCATGATGAATCATACGGGCAACGAATCAATTAGCACTGAGAGCTTTGGGTTAATTAATCAGTTTGACTATGCACTAAACTCGATGGTAATGGCAATGGTTGTAGTAGTAAATCTAGCGATAAAATGACAGTAAAACACAGTTGCCGTTTTGCTGTATAAACCCTAAATCGAATTTTACACCCTGCAGTCATGCCAATATCTACAATTTTCTTGGCCTAAGCCTAATAGCCTCTTTTTATCTGGCTTTTATGCTCCTCTGCATATGGCCAAGAAAAGCATTTGGATATCTGCCCTTAAACTTCCCTAAAGGCACTCTTTTTTCCCTTTCAGTGAGTTTCTTAAATGGCTTTTCAATTGCATTTTAACTTGGCTTCCACTCTGTCAGCCTTCCGCTGAAAAAAAAATGTATGCGAAAACTATCTTGCGGGTGCATATTGGCATTAGAGATGTCATTTCGGCGGCAAATATAAAATTAGTCATCCAGTTTAAGCAGTTGTGACTCACACATAAATACACCCAAGTCTGATAACTAATTTCAAAAGTAATATTAATCAAGATTAACATTATTCTTTTAAGCATTGAGCATACTTTTGAAATGATGTTTGTTCCATATTAACGTTTTATTTTTGCAATACCCACAATTGATCTCATCACTGGCTGTCATCTCCAAGTCTTTAACATATATATATATATATATATATATATAAATACATATGGCATCTCGTCCATATAGCGAAAGGCTAAGCAGCACATGACCTCAAAGCTCTTAACGATGCAATTGAAAATGGTTTAAGAGTGAAAAAAAAACCCTCAAGAAAATCGGGCAAAGGAAAATATTCAGAGATGGCAAGCGAAAAACTAAAGACCCAGCGCACCGCACACATGTCAACCGCCTTATATTTATGTTTCATTTACATTTTTCCAATAAATTTCGACGAACAGCAAACTTGGGTAGAAACGGGCATAAATAAAATTCATAATTTCTGAAATTCGGTTTTTCGTTTTTGCGGTAATCATAAATTTCTGTTGTGCGTCACCGGCAGCCGTCAACTTGTTGCACAAGTGTCCCAAAAATTATGAAAAAAGAAAATGTGAAAAAAAATCGTTTTAATTAAGTTGCCAAATGCTAATTCGTGTTGAAATTGGAATGATCAAAGAAGAAGAAATGGAAAATCGAAATTTATGCCCAAGGGAAATGCAAATCGGACAAGGGCAGGCAAAAAAAAAAAAAGAATTGGTCAAGATTTACGATCAATTTGTATGTGTGTATATTTATAATGCTGAACCCACACACCCACCTCCATAAATACTTAAGTTTTCCAAAAACAGTTGTAAATTATTCTGATTTATATGCGAATTTCAACCGCCTAATGGAAATTTACTTCGCACATCATTTTATTTTATTCGTTTGGCAAACTGCTTTAGTTGAATTAACAAATTCACTGATTGACGAATGAGGACATTGATGAGGGAGGTATCATCACAGTGAAATACGACGCACAAATATTTATATACAAATTAAATTTAAAACACACGAAAACCTATAAGTTACGAGCTCTTGTTAAACCAAAAAATTAATCATGGCAAAAAGGTGCAAGCCATTGTGTTATTTCAATATATCACAACTTTTGTGCTCATATTTCTGGGCAGTTTCAATTTGTGAGTGGTTACCACTTAAATGGTATGTGTTCTAACATATGTACATACATATACACACACATATATATGTAGGAAAGACACTTGAACAACAATCAGCACTCGTTGTCATCCATTTTAGCTCTTTTCTCTATGAATTTCCATTTTCCAACGAATTTCCATTTTATTGCAAAATGGCAAATACATTTTATTACGTCCTCACCGCGCGCCCGCTTTGCCCACAAAGTAAACATTTTAAATTGCAATAGGAAAATATTTTTAGCCCTCCTATTTAACCCCTTGAGGGCCCATTGCCTCCTTAACCCCTATGTGTTCCTCTTGTTGACACTTGGCTGGATGAAGATGCACATTTTGTGGCTTAGTTGAAGCTTAGTGCTGAGTTATGTGTAAATTAAATTGTTATAAATTGTAGCTTACCATTAGAAACGAGCCGGCTGTGTAACTTTGGCCAAGGCAAACGCAAACGCAAAAACACATATCTCGTTCATAGAATGGAATATTTCAATCAGAAAAAGTTAAACGAAATATCCTTGGGCCACAAAATATAGACACAGATTCGATGCGTTACTATGGCGGCAGCGCTATATAAACACTTGGCGAAATAAAATGTTCTTGAGTCTATGATAAAAGTGTGGACACACCAATCTATTTGCAGCACTTAATTGAAACAAGTGTTGGTTCAAAATATTACATATGTGATTCAATATAACATACATATTAAACAGATAAAAATTACAATTTTTTGCGCCGTGCTAGCTTATTGCATTAAATTTGTTCAACTGTTGCGAAACAAATTGCCATGGCAAAGGCTTAAGGGCGCTCCATTTTCGCCAGTTTTCACGGGGGTTTTTCCTCACATCCGCTCGCCAGCTAAGCTAAGCTATTATTCCTTCGCTGCTTTTCTAGCCACTTTTTTTTATTCCTGTTCTGTGTTCAATCCCAAAACTCAAGATTGGAGTGCGAACTGCGCATCATTAACAACGCCCTCGATGCATGTGTGGAGAATACACGCAGAAAATAAATCAAGGTTTCAATAAAATATTCGCTTTGTTAAGAATTTTAAGCCAAATCAAACAGTTGTGAAAAAAAAAACAAGTAATGCTTTATAGTGGGAAAAGTACTGCTCCCAAGTTGTTGTGCTTGAAATTGATACATATTTTCAATTTGTACCAATTGAATTAGGTTTTTTTTCTTTTAGTAGTATTCAAATGCTTTCAAAAATTTGCCTACTGTACTTCGAGAGGGTTTTGTGCTCTCCCAGATCCCGAATCCCGAATCCCGACCACAATCGGGCACACACAATCGTGCGCTCAAGGAACAGCAGCTCATGATGCTCAGGAGATGTTAAGCGCATTAAAGGAACTACCACAAGGCTAATGCGAAGGACTCAGGGATAAAAGGGCTGGAGATATTAAACATCATAACGTAGCAACTGAAAAGTTGCTGCAAAAAGCAGCACAATTTGCTCGAAATTTGATTGTGTCACACTTTCCACGGTATTTATTCAACTGCGGTAATTTGAAGATATATTTCTAATTTGCGCACAATGAACAACGGCTAATTAATCGAAATGTTAAGTAATGCACGCAGGAATGTGCTCAAATTCCTTGACCGCAGTCCACAGAATGTAATCATCCCTAAGAAGGCGGACACAGCCATTGATTATACTTGATTAACCAACGGAAAGGGGGGAAATTGGGGGAAGTCCAGCATGTCCTGTTTGTCCTGTTTGTACTGTTTGTCACATGTATGTACTGAATGTGTATGCCGTAAACCCTTTTGGGGGGGGGGGGGGCCACGGCAAATGCAATTAGTTAATTCAATGGCTATAATTTCATTTGGAACTTTATAAGCCATAATTTGCCACCGTTCAAACCAGTCAGTCACCAAAGTAGTTACCCGCTCACTGCCAATTAAACTAATGCCAATTTGTTTAACACACGACGTTGGGGGATTTGGATCGGACTTGGAGTGTATATAAAAGCCTGATATATACATATATATAAGTTCGTACGATTCGTAGATACATACATTTGGTCACACCTAATTGGATGTTCGAGTGTAAGAATAAACGTACCTGCAAAGAAACAGAGAAAAACGCACATTAGAATGACACATAACACATATGTATGTATTTCTGCTTTTAATTATAAAAAAAAAAATTGATTCCACTAATCTATAGCAGATCAATTCGGAATTCAATCAATCCCTAATATGCATTGTGTGAGAGATTAATAAAATGGATATATGCCACAAGTTTAGCTTAAGCTTTAGCTTAGTTTCCTCAAGTATTCACTGTCCCCTCTTAATTTTCCATTTTTCCCACTCCATTAGCAACACTTTACACTGCCATTTAGCGTTGTTGCTGTGCCTGTTATGCGATCCATCTTCATTTTTGCGTTTCATTTCATTTAAGCTAAAGAAGCTGCCAATACGCAATATTGAAAGGCAAAACCCGAAAGACCCCGAAAAAAATGCCCGACAAAGGTATATATTTTTTTTTTACACGCAAAAAGGCTCCTGTGCAGCATTTTCCTTTGCGACTTTCTTCCATCTTTCTAATGCTTTGCTGGAACACCTTGACGCATTTTTTTTCTTTTTTTTTTTTTTGGGCTCGACATGCTTTTGCTCTTGTGAAAGGACCAGCTTTTCCTTCTCACTTTGGTAACTTGAGCCCGGTCTGTGTGTAAAATGAAAATGCCCTCAAGGCATCTTCCAGCTGTCGCCCATTTTTACCGAATGCAGTGGCAAACATTATATATATATATATTTTTCGGAAAATCATCTTCAACCTGGCGACCCCGCCCACGGCCACTCCCCGTTTTAAGGCGCGCCTGCCAAGCGCCTAATGATGCTTATTTCGTGCGTGGCATACACACACGCCCACAGCTGAGCTCAAAATAACAGTACAGTTAGCATGCCTATTAAAGTTTAAATTTATATTTCAAATGAAAAAACTCTCAAAAACGAACATCCTTCTGGTGATTTCACAAGCTTCATTATCAGTAGATATATATTTAAACAATATGCAAAGCTCATAACCTTGCTAGTATCTCAGCCAGCGCTGTTGAAAATCGCGAAATATACGGCAGAGGTGTTGAATATTTTGTATATCTTATTAGTTTGCCAGGACCAGTAACCAGAAAAGAAATTGTTTTAAATTAATTTGCATGCCGAAGGAACGGAAGCCGAGCAAATGTTGAGGGACACGGGACAAAATGCGAAATGGCGAAGGCGAAGGCGAAGGCAAAGGCTCATTAAGGATTTCACCCCTGGGAAAAGCAAGTTTTTCTGCCCCCATTTTACGCACTCTACATTTTCGGGGTAATCCCCACGCCTGAAACAATTTTAATTTAATTAGCGATATTCTGTCACTAACGAACAATTCGTGTTGGAACATACGAAATAACCCAGATGTGTTATAAATAAATATGAAGAGTTTAAATGGAAATTAAAAAGTTTAATAAGTTGAAGCTCACAAAAAGGTATGCTTACAGTACCGAGTATAAATATGTACAATATAAGCAAAGTCTTTTAAAAATTTCAAGCAAAATGTAAAAGTGTAAAAAGCATCCCTAAATTGGTCAAATTTTCCCCGCTATTAATTCTTCCCATCTTTGTTCACCTTTCGAAGCCAAAATTATGCACAACAACAGCACAAGAGGAAAAGCCGTGGAAAGCAAGGAATGGAAAAAATTGGTAGGGAAAAACCATAACGAATACTTTAATCCCATTGACGTTTAATCAAGAAAGCAGTCTTATGTGCAATTACCCCAAAGAAAATATACAAGAATATTAAAATAGCTGTGGAAAACAAAGACTAGGCAATCGGTTGTACATTTCTCGCATTGAATTTTCCCATGAATTTCCATTTTAATGCGACACAGGCAAACAACAAAGGCAAAGCAAATTGTTTACCTGTTGATGGAGAACGCCCTCAAATAAAACTCGAGAAAAAAAAAAAGAATGTTTAAAGCGCTTAATAAATAATCACATTTGCATTTTCACTTGTTGATTTTCGGTTGCCGGGCTGCCGAAAAGCAAAATCTCTGAGTGCCGAGCGGAAAAGTGCTGACTTGAGGGTGGAAAATGGAAAAAGTGGAAGCCAGAGGACATCGAAATTAGCCAGGCACTCCAAGGCTTCGTTCCAAAGGACTCGAGTGCATTTTCTGCTTTGTCATTGGTAGGCTAAATAAATTGAAATTAGACGATGTCAGCACAAAAAAAAAGGAAGGAAGGAAAAGGACTAAACAGGATGGCGGAAAATGTGGCATGGTAAATCTGTGTCCCAAAATACAAGGCCATCATCCAGGCGGCAAAATCCCGGGGCTACTGATACCATTGAAGGACCATTGAAGAGGCAAAAGCACTTATACCATATCATCAAGTTTATGTATATGAATCCTATTAGGATGTAAGGAAGACCCTCCTTGTTTAACTTTAACTAACTTTAAACTAAATGTATTCGGGTTAACTAAATTAAAGCTTATTTAGCTAATGAAGCGTTGCCGCATTTTCAAGAAAACTCGTATCATCGCTTCGGTATGGAATCATTTAATATGAATATATAAACTTTTGAAATGCTATTTTCATCAAAATTAGTGAATAAATAGCTGCAATAATGTCCTTTTAACTACTTCCCTTTTATACTTTTTTGATTTACTGCAATTTCTTGGGACTCCCCCTATTAACTTGAACAAACTGTTATTCTTAACCACGTGTCCACTTATCTAATCTTGCGCTCACATTATCTTTCACCCAACCAAAAGGCATCTGTTTTTCCAGGAAAAGAAGAACCTGAAAACCTGAAATGTAGTTGGGTTGCGTAGAGAATGCGTTTAATTGTGGGTAAAAATGGCATCTCCGGTTCAGGGATTCAGCACCTGTGGCCCAAATTGTTGCCCTTAATCCCCCCACCCCCCGCGCCGAATTTCTCCGAATGTTGGGATTTGCCAAAAAATAATGTTTGGTGTATGGACAGATTTATGCTGAGTATGCGTAACATTTGCTTGGAAATATTTTGGCAGCAACAGCATTTTTCACCACCACTCCACACAAATTTCATTCGGCGTGCTCTATAATTTCTCCTCGCTCCTTCATCCACTTTCTTTTTGGAGGGTGCGGTGTAATGTTGCCCTCCATATTACCTCAACTTCATCTGTTCCAGCTAAAGCCAAACATTAAATCACTTAAAATACCAGTCCAAGCCCTGGACAAACATACACAGCGAGAAACGAGGGAAAGCAGGATGGGAGTGTAGAGAGTGTAGGGAGAAAACACAGAGGGAATCTGGGAAAGGGGTGATGGGGAGATGGGTGAAGTGGGGTGTTCCAAAGAGCCGCCAGAGGGCTTGCGGTTTCCTTAGCGCTAAGAACTTCAGGAATTTTTCGCACCCCTCCCCAAGGGCTTTTCTTCTTTGCTTTTCCAGCGACTATCGCCCTCCCTTTCACACCGTCAAGTTATGTATAGCACCCTCTCGCTCTTTTGTACTATTTTTGTATATACAAATAAGTGTTTATCCTGGCATTTTGACATTCGACTATGGCATTTTCATCATAATAAGCAGTTTCCTCTTCTTTCTGATTTTACTGTTAGCAAATATGTTTGCTACTTCAGTTTAAAGACTTTTGATTTAGGTTCTACTAATCTTAAACATCTTATTACATTTTATATAAAATATAAAAATACAACATTTTGTCACATCTAAACTTTAGTATTTAGTATTTTGCTAAATTCCTTGGGGGTCTGTACTGATTTTTTTCATCTAAAATTCCCATTAAACATCGAAATAAATCTGCAAAATTGTGTGCACATTTTCTTTAGTTTTTTATTCGGCCCTTTAGGGAATGCAAAAGTTCGGTTCAAATGTTTGTTGATTCATTTATTATTTTTCCCAACATTTTCACGCGCTTTTCACACACACACACACACACACAGTCGCAATGAGTGTTGTATGCAAATAATTGCTGAGTGTTTTTTGACCGCGCCCCAAAAGCCCCTTAAATGTATGCACTGCCAAAAACTAGGGTTTCATTTGTGATAACAATTTCAGATGTTTTACTATTGTGTACTTTGTGTATTATATCTCATATTTGAACTTACATTTCAGAAAAGGAATAATTTGAAATTCCGTACAATTTGTATGTTTCAAATACATATTTCTTGCAGTGCATTTATTTGTGTAGGTTTGTTTTTTGGGTTCAGCACTTTCCTTCACTAGTAAGCCGGTGGCAAATGTCCTGGCTGAGCGGGGGGGTTGATTTTTTGGGTCTTGGGGGCGGAAATTTAAACAATGAACTGCCATGCCCATTAATATTACTTTAGGCCACTCGCAACTTTGACTTGGCCGCTGGTATTGCCTTTTTGTTTGCTTGTGTTGTCGCAGAGCCAACAAACCAAGAAAACAACAAACCAACTGAAGCAGCAGCGTATTTTATGTTCTTATGTTTTCGCGGAAAAGTTCACAAGTCAAAAGTTTTGCCGGCATAGGCAAATAAAGCATATACAGCATTATTTCAAATATAGACTTACTAAACAGAGCAAAAATCTCAACAAAAAATAAATATCTTAACACTAGAAATTTTTATGAATGATTGAATGATGTGATTAATTTAAATAATTCTTTAATATATTATTAGTTATTCAGTTTTTTTTTATTCAACATAACTTAACCTCATATTGCCACCAAATTGTTTATACAGCATGTTATTTTTAACGAAAATTTTTGAAACTCTTCAGTTATTTGCATTTTTTCTCTTTAATATGGAAAACGCATAATTCTGTCAAATGGAATTCCACAGCCGAAAAGTAATTTTCCCCAACTTACAAACAAACACACGCACAGCGAAAGGACAAATGAAAAGAAGGAAAAATAAACCTGATTGAAGGGAAAACCAAGTTTTTTTGGAGAGGCGCGTGGTGGTGAAACAAAGTTATTATTACTTTAATTTTGTAAGTCAGTTGCGTTGAGCGTGTAACTTTTCGGTTTTCTGGGCTTTTATTTTTATTGCTATATTTTAGGAGCTTTTCTTTTGCGGGTGGGGGGGGGGGGGGTGGAGATAGGGTACCCCTCTGTGATTTGTCTTTGCCCAAAGTCAGGAGCGAAATAGCCCGAAAAACTCACATTATTTACCACTCTTCAAACTCAGCCATCGTGTTTCCCGTTTTTGTTTATTTTCTAAATTAAAAAGTAACCCGAGTTTCAAAGAAAATACGATCGGTTTCGGCAACAAAACTCATCCCCATTTTCCTTCACACAACAGAGAGAAAAGTTAGAGAAAAGCTTCAAATCGTCAAATTTTCAACATATCAAAACCAAGCATACCATTTATTTAGAAGTAATGTATTATTACTATTTGTATTATTATTAGCATTATATTTAGCGTAAGTTCCCGTAAAAAGGTGCATACCTTTTGAAGCCAACTACTCACGGGTTTGTTAATTTTTTTTTTTTGTTAGTGTGTCTGTCGTATTTTCATGTGTGAATGTTCGGATTTTTCTGTTTTGTTGCTGCCAGAAGTTTAATATGTTCCCCAAGGGCCTCATTAGTGGCGCCCCCTGTCGGTGGTTTCCACCTCTTCCATTTTCCTCTGTTTTCCCTTTATTTTTCGTTTTGGCCACCTAATATAAAAACATTTGCTTTACACTATTTGACAAGGTTTGGCTGTTTGAAAATCTTTTCCCTCTTCTTATTTGGACTTGTTTTCCACCGATTTGTGTTGATTGAACAAGCCAAAAGAAAAAAAAAAAAAAAAGACGAAACTTGTGTGAGTATGGGAAAATAAATAGATATATAAAAGAAATCAGTGTTGTCCAAATGGCTGTCGAATCAACTTTAAAGAGTAGGTCCTCTAATCAGTATTATTATGGGATTACTTAAGAATAAGCGAGCGATGAAGAGAAGAAATGAAAGGGAAAGTTTTGCCACTTGGGAAAAACGAAGGTTTCACTTTGTGCTGTCAGAACATCGAACTTGGCCATAATCGAATTTTGGATTTTAGAGGATAGAAATGGATCAATCTGGTTGGTTAAAACGTATTTATTTTACCATTGAAGGCGAAAAAGTACCGAAGTGAGTGAGCAACCTTGCCAACTATTCGAATGAAACCCACGTGGATTCATACCTGATTATTATTTTTGGTGACATCTTTTGTAAGTTCGACATTTCCACTATATGTTCGTTTATCCAGAAGAAATATATATATATGCTAATGCCTTGATTACAATTTTACTAATGGCGCCAATTTGTTGTTGCTGCCGAAGGAGCGGAAGTAGCGCCAAAGAACGGACAAAAAGAAAGACGTCACAAAAGGACGAAGGAGGAAGCAAAAGGAAGTAACGCCACGGAGAAGCGGAGACAACGTAGTCGTAAAAAAAGAGGAAGACAGAGCCCATAAAGTGGCAAAAACCGAAGACGCCAGGTTCCAAAAAAAAAAAAATTACCGAGAAAAAGTGGGGAAAATGCGTCCGGGAAAAAGGGAAAACTGAAAGCGAAATGATGCCAGAGCCGTTGGTTAAGTAACCAGCAGAGTCAAAATGTGGGTGGCAGGCTCTTTTTCGCCCACTTCCACTTGCCAATCCGGCAGATACAACACACAAACGTGATACGCCAGGAATGCGGCTAAAAACGGCTGAAAAGCGGCCCTTCCGTGTGTTTGTGTGGTAGGCCACGAACCAAAAGTCTGCACAAAAGCGACTCAAGTCCCGCATAAATCCACTCAGAACATCATCTCCGAGTATCACTTTTCTCAGCCACTCAGATGGCCATTCTGGTAACTCGACTCAGAGGCGGTGAGTTAGAAACTGTAAACTGTGAGTTTAATACAGATAGTTGATCTCCTTTGAGTAGAATAAGGCAATAAAGCTCTCGGAATCTAGAACACAAATATAATTGCATTCTCATTAAAATAGATAATGGAGCGAAATTAGGTGAAAAATGTTGTTAATAAATAAGTTAAATTCCTTTGCTTCATCGGAGTAAAATACTCTAAGAGAATGCAGCTCATTTGTCAGTTAAATCTCTCTCTCTTTCTCTCTCTCTCTCTCTCTTGCAATTCTCTCCAGAGAACATCCTCCCCGTGAAATCTCTCAAAGTACCAGGTCTACTCAGCTACGCTTTTTCTCTCGCAGTTTTCGCAACGCAGGCGCTTTTCTCCAGCGACAGAACAATAAAATTCAATAAACCTTAGGCAGCAAAATGTTTGCCGACAGCGGCCAGCCTCTGGCCTTTATTTTGCCCCCGGAAAATTCAATGTCCACCGCCCACTTTTCCGACTCCACGGAGAAGGCAATGAAAATTCGTGCAACATTTTTTCTTTTTCAAACTCACTCTCCAAACGGCAACGAGCTGAGAATTTTTAATTGCTTGGGATTCGGAAGTTTGTTTTTTTTTTTATTTTTATTTTATTTATTGCCACTGCAGGGTGGGCAAGTGGGTGGCAGTGGGCGGTGTGGTGTTGTGGGTGGAGCAGGAGAAGGTCACTTACCTTTTGTCTCCTCGGATTCTGCTCTGCTTCTTGCTCTCTGCAGAATGCCGCCTATGTTATTTTGTTGTTTATTTTGGTTTGCATATTCATTTGGGCAGGAAAATTTCGATTTTCCTTGATTTAATCCACGTATATGTATTAATTTACCACGACACTATTATTCATTTAGTTGCCCGCCGAAGTGTTTCATCTTTGGTTTTCAAACACTTTATACATTTGTTTGCCGAGCTTGTTGGGTTTTTCATTTAAATTTTTTGGCACACCTAATGTTAAAAATTTTTTTGCTGCACAGCTTGTGGCTTTTCTTAAAAATATTTATGCACACACACTTTGGGCACTCGAAAAAAAAGTGTTGTTTTAACAAAAATATAGCGATTTATTTAAATGGATTTAATAGATATTGCTCATGGTTATTGCTAACTGCGTTTAGTTATTTATTAAATCATATTTATTCTGCGGCTTGCGGATGATTTTCCCGCATGCTGCTGCTGCTGCGGCCAAAGAAAACTGCCTTTTCCGCGTTACATTTGTTGTTGTTTGGCCAGCTTTTTTGTTGTCGTTTTCTATTTGCTTTCTTATTTTTTCTTGTTCCGCTGCATTTGTTGTTGTTTCGTCTCTTTTCCGCCTCTTTGCTCATTTGACAGTTTTTTGTTTTTTTTTTTTTTTTTGTCGACGAGAAAAACCCCCTTGTGCGAAAAGCCCGCGATAAGTGGTGCGCAGCCGCCGCTCTTTCACTCGATTTTCACACTCAAATAGGGAACTCACCTCAAACCTTCGAGTTTTATTATTTTCCAGATGCCGCCGCTTCTCTGTTGTTTATCAGCTTCCGCTGGCCTAACGCCGAAAAATTTCGATTTTCGAATTTCTAATTTGTAATTTCTGATTAGCACAGTAACCGAAAAAAAAATTAAAATTAACAAAACTTCGGATCTTCCTTGCAATGAAGTCAAAGAATTTTTTTTTTTTTTTTCTTTTATTATCGAATCCGAATTATTTTTTAGCGCACGCTTTAATTTTCAATCAAAGTCTTTATCAACCGCAGACTGTAAACAATTTTAATGATTACGTATTACGCATGTATGTATGTATGTATGTAATATATGGTATATAGTATATGGCGTATATATTATATGTGCAGAAAAACACACACGACCGCACAGATAAGTGGGCTTATCGGTTGCTGGGAACCCAGTTTACTAGTATTACTTTCTGTGCTCCTATTTTAACAACTACTTATTGTAATCAGTTTCGCATTGCTTTGATTGCCTTTCGTTTTTCCATGCCAAAATCGGGGATCGCGTTTCGCGGCGAGATGATCGCTCAAGCACAACGCGCCAAAATCAACTGAAATCCAACTGAAATTGAATAAAGCAAACAGCCTCTGAATTCGAAATAGAAAAAATAAAAAAAAATTAAAAAAAAATGAGAAAAATAGAAAATAGAACGGCATGCTGAACGGCGGAGAGAGACGGGCGGTTTTAATCGCACACGCAAAAAAGTCATAATAAAATTGAAAATGGAAATGAAAATGGAAAGCGAAAACGTCGTGAAACGTGAGAGAAAACTAAGCAGAGGAAATGGCAAATCACGAAGCGGACAAATCTTAATTATAACTAAAGCAAATCAAAAAGATCACGTCAACAAATAGAAGTTTAACCCTTTAAGCCTACGTGATTTGTTCATATCTCAAAAGGCAAAAAAAAGTGCACATTTCCTTGAAATATCGCTGAAGCAACATAAACTATCCATATAAATCGAGCAATATTTAAACATCAAAACATCATATGATAATGAATTCGAAAAATAAACGCTCAGTGCGATTCCATCTTTGGCCATCACATCACAGGATGTAAAAGATCACGATCACGAAAACATCATCATCAAAGGGGCTGCTCTCGAGATCTCTAAACAAATTTCCCAATCAATTCGAAAAGTCAACAAGCGTCAACTTAAATATTGACCCAATCCGAGTTCTCTGATCACCGATCCAATCGAGAAGCTCTAATCACTCAAGCAAACACACTTCATAACTGATTGATTTACTAAGGAGGGGAAATTAAGTGGATTAGCTAGCCAACATGTGAAGATCAAAAGTGTGAATGATTCAATACTCATAGATAGTGTGTGATCTTTGCCAGGCCATATCATTAACGATCTGTGGAGAGAAGCAATTTTCATTCTTATCAGTTCCAGAAAATACAGACATGCTAGTGTACCCATCTAATGATCATTGTGGTACATTATAAAACTTGTTTAGATAACTTTATCACAGCTTCGCGCAAGATAAGATATCATCCAGATCGAGAACGATCTCCAGGGTTATTTCAGTGAATCTATACAAGTAAATTCGCAGAATCTTTCTGCACATTGAAAATACATAGCTTCTTTCGATATCAATTGATCAGCTAGTCAGTCACATGCCGCACTTAAATCTGAAATTGCAGAAACAGGGCACAATATTGCACGACGATGCTCAATCTTGATTGTTGTTGTTTGCCGTTTGCCGTAATGATCACAATCACAATCACAATCACAATCACGATCACGAGCTTCTTTCTTATTTGATTTTATTGCTCGGCTGCCGATCTTCGTTGTGACAAATCAATTTGTTTATTGCTGGCGCTGCTGTTGTGCCGTTGTGCCGTCGTTATTGTTATTGTTATTTTTATTATTATTATTATTATGGCTATGGCCATTGCTGCTGGCACTACGTACTATAATTGCAATTAAACAAACACCAAATGGAACTGTTTGTGCGCCTCCAGTAAGAGAGAGTCCAATTGGCATCGAATCGAATCGAATCGGAAACCCCGAGTTCCAATTCACAGATCCCGAGTTCCGAGCAGAACAGAACCGCTCTAACAACGCAGCCCGACTGATTCAGAGTTTCGAGCGCCGTTGCCATCGAACCGCATCGAAAAAAAAAAGGTCGGAAAGTGTTAAGCCAACGTCAACAAATAACGGGGGGCGGTATAGGGTTAAGAGGGGGCGGCGATGAAAGCCAAAAGAAATTGAAATGAAGACCACCGGCAAACAGAAGCTTTCCAAAACAAATAATACCCGAAATAACTTAGAATTATTAATAAAAGATATTCGATATCCCTTTTGCACATACATATACATACATACAAAAAAAAAAAAAAAACGGAACCATTAAAAATGTCAAAATATTGTTAATATGTATAACAGAAGTACGAAGAAACTACTAATCGCAATCAAAGAAATGCATTTATCGTTCTAAATATGCAGTAAAAAAATATATATATAATTTGAATTACCGAGTGCCCTTTTTATTGATATTGATATGAAATAAATAAATTATACTTTATATCTTATCAATTTTCAAAACATATCATTCTAAGCGCCTGCTATCAGCCTGCTATTAAGTGGAATTAACTGAAAATGCTATAAAGTGATAAACAAATAAATTAAACTAATTATTTTTGCACTTGTTTGTTTAGTTTCCGCATAACTTTGGCAAATCGAAATAAAAATCAAATAATAAAACATTAAGATTTTTTTATAGAATGAATGAACTTAATGAACGCATGAAAAACCGTTAAAGTACTATCTTATTTTTCCCCCGAGTGCAGTTTTCAGCAAATGTGCTGCACTTTTGTTGCCATTGACGTTGTTAACGATTTTCAAATAGCGCGCAGCAGTTGACACCCCTCGCCCACAACGGTCCCGCCCCCTTCTCAACGCCCTTTTTTCCAGTGTCGTCATTAGCAACGTTGCCGGCAAAAAAAAAAAATTGTTATTTCTGTTGTTTGTTTGACTTTCGCCTCGTTCGGTCTCGTTTTAGGTTTTGTTTGCCCCGAACGCTCTATCAGTTGGAACTTCTGCACATTCTGATAAGAATACCAACCCCCCTCCCCCCCCTTCTTTCCATATTTAGGTAGTACACGTTAATTTATCGCAATCATTTGGGGAAATCGGTCAGTAAATGCCTAGGGCTGACCACCACATGGCTCATTACCAAATTGGGGCAAGTGCTGCCGAAAAAGTGATGGCAGCAGGGGCACTATAGGGTTAAATGCGGCGGGGTAGAGCGCATTCTTTTTCTAGTCCACACAATCGGAATTCAAACACTGATTTCAAACACTGGAAGTGTCAGTTTTCCAAAAAAATACATGCAATAATTATGTAATGTCTTTGTTTTGTCTTTCTTTAAATTTGTTCATACTATTGAATTGAATTATCTGAATCCTACCTCTATAGTTGTTCGATATATATAATATATATATAGTTTTTGTTTCGCAATCGCTTCCCCTTTTCCCTCACCTTTCAAAAAAATTCACTCTATGCTCTTCAGATTCAACCGAGTGTGACATTTGATTGGATTTCTGCGTATATTTCATATCTTTTTCCTGTTATTTTTGATTTCGATCCGCTGATGAAAATTCAATATATATAGACCGATTAATATATATAAATATATATATATAAGTTAACGCAAGTTCCACTTGCATCAGGGTTCTCGGCACTCGCTGCCGCATACCTCACCTTGATATGACAACCAACATGCTGTGGTTCTCCAAATAATAGTCAAGATAGTTAAGAGGGTTCGAGTTTACGATTAGCTTTATTTTAAGATTCCGTTCGCGATCTGCTAGCGGTTCCGTTATGTGTCCGTTCGAGACTGGGCCTCTTCTCCCGCCCCGCTGCTTTTATATCCGCTTCCCCCGTTGACCCCTCACCCTGAGTGCGACCAACGGCACTTGTTCCGAATGCACACATACACAAACATGTTCCTAGACAGGCCCCGAGTCGCCTGCTGACGGGGCCCGAAAACACGAGAGCCGAGCGCTGGTGAGTCCTGACGAAGATCGCAAGAAGAGGGTTCGTAACTTACACGAACATGTTACTAGACAGGCCCCGAGTCGCCTGCTGACGGGGCCCGAAAACACGAGAGCCGAGCGCTGGTGAGTCCTGACGAAGAGCGCAAGAAGAGGGTTCTTAACTCCTCCCCCCTCAAGATCTGCGTCCCGCAGATTAGTGAGCCTTGTTCAGCTCGGTTTGGCCCAATGCTTCTAAGTTTGCGGCAATCTCGCGGACATCGGGCATGCCTTTGGTGGACATCAGCTTCTTCCATAGGAAATAAAAGCCTAGGAATATGCAGATTGCGAGTGCCGCCTCGGTGAGAAGAGAGGCTAGTAGCTCACTCGCCATGTTGGACATCTTTTCCAAATTCTTCATGCTCACGTCGTGGACGTATTCCAGAGAAAGTTGAAAGTTGCTGGCCGTTATGTGGCTCAACACGGCCGGCATCGCCATTAGATGACTGACCGAGTAACTGGAATAGTTTTGACCGTTGACCATTATCGTCTCATTGTCGAATTGGATGATAAAGGAGCCGATCAGGTCGTAGTTCTCTGCAGCCGTTCTTAGAGTTCCGTTGAAGTTGGTCAGGAGGAGCATTCCATCGTCGACTTGCTTAACCACTCGTTGGTTACTTCAGTAGCCGAGGGATACAGCTAGCCTCCTCCAGTTTTTGCAGTTCCTCGAAGCCGTCGCTTGCGCGGCCAAGACGGCGTTCCAATCAGCAGCATCTGGAGATCCAGCTACCCATTTCCAAGCCGACCCCAGCCAGTCCAGTGAGCGGGATTTGCGCCGCATGCAGAAATCGCGCTTACAAAAAGACAATTCGTAAATATCTGGTCGTCTAAGTTGTTCTAAGACTACGTAGTGTGTGGGGGTACGGTACATTTTGTGTACTTATATTTTTATTTTTTTATATTTCTTATTTCTTATTTCTTATAATCTGTATTTTTTTATATTATTTTTTTTATAGTTTTTTTTGTATTTCTTTTTGTATTTCTTAACTCATTTTTTTTTTTTTTTTTTTTTTTTTTTTTTTTTTTTATTAATGTTTTTTTTATATAGGGTATGCATGGGTGGAATATTTCATTAGCTGCCACAACGTACTTTTATTACTTTCGTTATTCTTTTTCGCGTTTCTTTTTTAAATGTGAAAGCCACGTCTCAATTTCTTAGATCAGATTTGTGGAAAATTTTTCCTGATCTGGTTTTAACTGTTACCTTGTTGTCTTCCTGTACCTTTTCGCATCTGAACCTCGCTTTTTCCTTTGTTTTTATTTGCTTATTTGCAACAAAAACTTCATCTCCCGGCCCATAAGACTTTGGCTCGTCCCTATTTTTATTCCGAGCCATATTACCTCTAATTTGCTTATACTCAATTAAGCCCTTGATGTCCTCTAAAGTCTGCCGCCGGAAATCTGTCAGACCCTGATAGTTTACCCTTGACGAGCGGTCGAAAAAAACGTCTGCTGGTTTTCGATTCGTTACCGAGTGAACGGAAGTGTTGTAGCGGTCCACTGCTATGTGTACCAGCTCAACGGGTTTGAAGGTAGGGAGCTCATCTTTAAGGCAACGATAAATTTCTAGGAACGTAGAGTGGAATCTCTCGACTTGACCATTTACTTCGCTCTTCTGGGTTGGAGCATAATACAGATCGATATCTAGAGACCGAAGATAGTTGAGCACTGTGGGGCATAACAACCCTCGCTCGTTATCCGAAACCAAGACCTTAGGGGCGGTGAAGTAATGTAGGGCCTCCACCAAAGTTTCTCGCAAATGCACAGATGCTTTTGACTGCAGATGGAAAAGTTTGGCAAACTTGCTAAATTTGTCAATACAACTTAGGTATAACCTTTTTTCGAGCGCAAAAATGTCGATGTGAAGTATTTCACATGGGTAGTTAGGAATTGGCGTAGGTTGTAGGTTTGGTTTGTTAGGGTGTCTCTCGTACTTGTAGAGTTTGCAACACTGACATGAGGAAGTTTGCAGACGGATCGTACTGGACATTCGCGGGAAATAATATTTTTCTAAAAGTTGGAGACGAATCTCCGTAGGGCCCCTATGTGCTCTACGGTGTTCTTTTTCAATTATTTCACAAATTTCCTCTGCGCCAGACACGTCCGCCACTAGGCGCTGCGTTATCCGAATTTTGTATAAAAGAAAATTCGCTAAGCAGATGGACTGAAAGCGTTGCAAATGTGCTTCCGGGATTTTGACGCCGTTAATTATTACAGGTCGTAGACACGATTGTAACGAGTTGGTTAAATCGGCAAGTGATCCGTCTTTGAGAGGAATCAGATGGCGAGTATAACCTGGGAACGGGTGCTCGCATAAGTATTTTGACCTGGTTGTGTCAAAAATGAGTTGATTCTTGAAAACGTTGATTGGAGATTCAACGTGGGGAATCAATCGTGAACTGTCATGTAAAGCGCTATGGGCAGTAGCCAAAGACTGCATGTCATCCTCGGGATTAGCATCTAAATCGGTGCTCAACTGGTTAAGCTGAGGCGGAATGCGTGAAAGCGCGTCAGCCACCACATTAGATTTCCCAGGCTTGTAGATGAGTTCGCAGTTGTATTCCTCTATACGAGCCTTCCAGCGTTTTAGCTTCGCATTGAAATTTCTGTTGCCTAGGGCAAACGTTAGAGGTTGATGGTCAGTATATACTTTAATAGTACCAGCGCCATATAAGTAAGCCCGAAGATTGTCCAATGACCAAATTATCGCGAGCATTTCCTTTTCGATAGTAGCGTAGTTTTCCTCCGTCTTATTTAATGAACGGGAAATGTACGCTATCGGCCTATCTCTACCCTGGTCGTCCTGTGAGAGGACAGCTCCGATGGCCCAGTTAGAAGCGTCCGTGGTTAGATGGAAAGGTTTAGTGAAACATGGGAACGCCAGTATTTCAGAAGAACAGAGAATTGATTTTAATTCATTAAAAGACTGTAGGGCCGTCTCGTCTAATGTAATTGGCACTTTGCTTGATTGTGAAGACTTTATATTAGCGTACAATCCACGCGTCAAGTTTGTAAGGGGCTTTGCTACCTTCGCATAGTCCTGAATGAACTTCCTGTAGTACGAGGTCATGCCTAGAAATCTTTTTAACTCCTTAACAGAGGTCGGAGGAGGCATTTCGCTAATCGCTCTGACCTTTTTCGGATCTGCCTTAATGCCATCGGCCGTGACGATATATCCTAAAAATTCTACCTGCGTGTCTAAAAAATGCGACTTCTCAAGGTTCACTTGGAGGTTAGCTTTTGATAAACTCGCTAATACCAATCGGAGATTTTTCCAGTGTGTGTCATAATCTTCACTGAAGACGATGATATCGTCAATATAAACGTAGCAGACCTTGCCAATATGCTCGCGCAAAATATCATCGATCATTCTTTGGAAGATTGCAGGTGCATTCTTCAAACCGAATGGTAGACGGAGGAACTCGTACTTTCCATTTAGAGTAGAGAAAGCTGTCTTTGGAATGTCGCTTTCCTTCATGTGGATTTGATGGAATCCAGAAGTCAAATCTAGGGTGGTAAAGTATTTGGCATTGCCAAGGCTGGCTAGCGTAGCGTTTATATCTGGGATGGGGTAAGTGTCGGGTATGGTGACGGTATTTAACCGCTTGAAATCGACTACCATGCGATATTGTTTTTCTCCGTTTGGTTTAGGTTTCTTCGGGACTATCCAGATAGGGGAATTGTAAGGGCTATTAGAGGGTCGAATTATACCGTCCTGCAGCAGTTCATCGATTTGACGTTCGACTTCTCCGCGCATGTTGACTGGGTAAGGATAACTTTTAGCATAGATCGGGTCTTGTGTGTTTGTCCGGATTTCAGCCTTGACGGCCGTCTCCACGGACATTCCAGATAAGGGGGGCTCGAAGATGCGGGGAAATTCCCCGAGAAGGGAATTCAAAATTTCTTGTGTACCATCTGGGTGTTCGGCGGCGAGTAGCGGGTTAACGTTTATTGAAGCTCTCGCCAAAAGAGGGATTTTAATTCCTGGGGTTATTATCAAACAATTGTTTTTCCTATCCACTATGGCTTTTAAGTCTTTGAGAGTATCGTCGCCAATGATACCATCAAAGGAATGTAAATTCGGTAGTACGAAAAAGGTAATATCCGAGTCGTTCCCTAGTGGTTTGAAGAATTTACCAACTAGGCGGTGCGTTATCATGATGTTACCCGCAGCGGACAGTACGGAGAAGGGTTTACGGACTGTGGTACACCCGGCTGCAAGTCTTCGGCTAATAAAGTTTTTGTTCGCCCCCGTGTCGATCAAAAACTTCAGCCTTTCTCCCCTCTCCGTAGCATACTCTAAGTACGGTACACTGGAGAGGCGTTGGTCATAAAATTTGCCCCTCCCTCAGTCTCAAGGTTATGTGGAGCATCTGTAACTCCTTCCACGTTTTTCTGCGGAGGATAATTGTTGCTTCTCTCGACAGCTTGAGACTCGTCATCATAGTAACCCTCGTGTGAACGTCCTTGGTTATCTCCACTAGCCGCCGGGGCTAGCGGGGGTGGTGCCAATTCCATGTGGTACAATCTTTGTGCCTTTTGGAATGGGTTGTTTCCTTCGGACATTCTCTTAATACCGGAGCCTTCTTCCTGGCGACCACTGTATCCTGATTGGTAAGATTGACCCGACCGATTGGATTCCATTTTTATGGCCTGTCTAGGACCCTGAGTTCTGTAGGAGTTTTGCGAAAATCTGCCTGAACCAGGAGAAAAAGGGGTTCGGAACGGTGGCCTGGCCTGATGTTGATATGGGCCTGCGAATCTTGGGGCACCTGACGGTTGATAGTTCTGAGCTGTGAAATTTCTTGACATTACATTCTGCAATCCCATACAAAAAGAGTAAGCCTCTGGTAGATTCTTCGGGCTGCGGACAAGTAAGTGTTTGGAACAATCTCTCCCCACTCCTCGGATAAAAACATCCAAAGCCTTGTCTCTATAGGTTTCTATCAAAGCGTTGACTACTTCACGAGGGTGGTTTCTGGCCTTCAAGTTATTTAAGATCAACGAGAGATGGCCATTAACGTCCATATAGAACCTATCTAGTGGTCTAGAACCTTGGCACATAGCGCCAAGCTCATGCTCAAGCGTACGTAAGTCTCGTTTGTCTGCGTAATGCAGCGCCAAGACTCGTTTTATGTCGTCCCAATCGTCGTCTTGGACGCCATAGGCCGCCAAGGCCATGTCGGCGTGTCCCCTTATTTTCTGTCTAATATGCAAGACAATTGCCCTATACAGGGGTCTGGTTTTAATCAAGTCATATTCGGTCAGTATTGACTGTGCCCTGTTTATCCAAGACAGGTAAGCCTCCTGCCGTCCTTCGAACGCCTGCAGTTCTTTGACGCAGTCAGGGAGGACCGATATCTCTCTCAGCTCATACTCGGTGCGTGCGCGCACCAGGGGTTGCGGTTGGTCGACCGTAGGGTCAGCGTTCCCGCGCTCCTGTTCTAAAATAGCCAACCTATCATTATTTTTCTTAATATCTTCCTTAATGCCTGTCACCACGTTGGTCAGGGCATTGAGGGACTCGCTAAGAGCACGCAGGGTCTCTTCCATTTTGATTTTTAGTTTGCGTTGGAAAGATGCAGGAAGCTTGCAAGGCAACAGAATTCGTTATTACTTTACGGAAATGTGAGACAACGGTTTTAACCCGATAAAAAAGAATATCTGTTCTTCTTTGCTTTTTCTTTATTTCTCTAAATTTAGCAAATATGGCAATAAAGTTTAATGAAATATTTCACTCACCCTTGTATGCTCTTTATTAGTTTTCGTCGTTTAGGTTGTACCCCTACAGCATGAATATTCTATTGGGATAAGTAAAAAAAGGTGAATTAGTGTATTGTAGAGAATTTTTATTCATTTCGTTTCGGGAAATTGGGGAAATTGTACTATACTTGTTTTCCTTTGAATTGTGGTGTTGTGCATGTGTTTATACAATTTTTGTGCGCTATTCCATTTTGCAATATTTTTTCCTTGCGTGCGTGCTGTTACAGTTTTTTATTGATGACCTCTAATTTATTTCGGCACTGGGCACGGTGGTTCCGTAGTATCCCTTTTGGCTGGTTGCCTACTAAGGTACGGCCGCCACACAACTTGTTGGGCGGTTTTTTTTGGGTGCATTCCACACCACTTAACGTATCCAACAAGCTGCCACACACCACCTTATCACTCTGGGCGCTCATATTACTCGTACTGCCGCAGGTAAACTGCTGCAATGGTTAATTATTGGTTTATTATACACAATCTTTTGCACTCGCGAATTGGCAAGGAGAGAAAAAAAAAATTTTCCCACAAGCCGTACCGCCGCAGTGGGTTGATCGTGTTTTAATTATGTTATAGGTATCGTACAACTTTTGCGCTCGGCATGGGCGACGTGGCGTCCTCCGGTAGCGGGTCGTTGTTTTATTAATTTAAATTAGGTCTTGGCGCAACATAGGTTTACATTTTTATTTTAGAAATTTTACACCTTTTATTGAATTATGCAATATTTGTTGCGCCCCGGGATGGGCGTAGTTCCCCCCGGCAGCGGGTAATTGCTATTTTATCATTTTATACACAGCTCACGCAGCACTTCTTTTTCATTTATGGATTTCAGATCTTAATCTGACTTATGCACACCACCACTATTTTTACGCACAAATTTCCACAATTTTTTCGTATCACTTTTATCGGCCGGACATTGCCGGTCCCTGTTCGGGCGCCAGTTAACGCAAGTTCCACTTGCATCAGGGTTCTCGGCACTCGCTGCCGCATACCTCACCTTGATATGACAACCAACATGCTGTGGTTCTCCAAATAATAGTCAAGATAGTTAAGAGGGTTCGAGTTTACGATTAGCTTTATTTTAAGATTCCGTTCGCGATCTGCTAGCGGTTCCGTTATGTGTCCGTTCGAGACTGGGCCTCTTCTCCCGCCCCGCTGCTTTTATATCCGCTTCCCCCGTTGACCCCTCACCCTGAGTGCGACCAACGGCACTTGTTCCGAATGCACACATACACAAACATGTTCCTAGACAGGCCCCGAGTCGCCTGCTGACGGGGCCCGAAAACACGAGAGCCGAGCGCTGGTGAGTCCTGACGAAGATCGCAAGAAGAGGGTTCGTAACTTACACGAACATGTTACTAGACAGGCCCCGAGTCGCCTGCTGACGGGGCCCGAAAACACGAGAGCCGAGCGCTGGTGAGTCCTGACGAAGAGCGCAAGAAGAGGGTTCTTAACTTATATGTAGAAATGTATGTACATATATGCAGATGTCTGCGCAGCAAATATAAAATATGTGCACATGTGGCACATGTATCAGCTATATCATCATCATTATAGGTATGTATAATTTCCACATATCGTTCCTATATGCAACACAAACGTTTGTTTTTGCTGTTCCTATGGACTAAATGCGTCAATTAAATATAAAGAGCAATAATAAATGAAGTATACAAAGCGGCGTGAGAAATGCAGATCATAAGCATCTCGTCTCGCATATAGAGATTATAAATAAAAATATGATTTTCAATGACACTATAAATCGAAACACTTGCAGGTGCATGCGAATGGCAAAACCAAAATAAATACAATTTTGCGTTGCGTTAAAAGATTTAGAACCCAAGAAAAAACTCAATGGCCAGAAAAGAATTTGTGGATCCTACCAATTCGCCAATCCGCATAGACGTTATGTATATAATATAATAATAATATGTACATATATATGCATTCGGTTTCGTATTCTGCGTATGCTTAATTTATTTGCAATTTGGATTTCGGATTTTTATGAGCTACTTTAATGACATTTCGCTGAATTTGGATAGTCAGGGGTACGATCTTTATAGAGGGGGTGCAAACGATCTCAGCTGTCTAGCTTGTTACGTGCCTCATTAAGAATTTTCTGGCTTTAATTGACAGAACAACGAAATCCGCACCAGAAATAAGACATCGAAATCAGAATTTGATTTCGTTTATTATAAATTTCCAATGTTTTCTGACTGCTCATTAAATTCAATTTTTCGCCACATTAAATATGCCAAGGTCAAGTCATGGCGAAAATGTACATATTTTTCATCAACTTTCTATAGATGAAATTTCGGCAAAGGAATTTGGAATATACATACGAATATATCTAATATATCTAAACCAACTAAGCCAGTAACTCACTTTATGTAAAAAATGAACGCATATTTTTGGGCTGAGCCATTAAAACCATAAGCGCATGTATCCCATTAAAAAGTGAACAAATTTACATATAATATGTGATATTTTTTGATAGTGCCAATAAATATTATTTGGAACGAAATTTGTAGCGCCTGTGAGGCGATAAAATCATATATTTTTGCAACCTTCAGCATTTTCCACGCTGTCTCCCTGTTCGATCGCTGCCAATTTAATTTAATTTATTTGTTTTTTACTTTCTCATTTATCCATTCGACGCGACTCGTTTGTTTGTTGCAATTTTGTTGTCATCTTCGCGTTTTTAATAATTTAGCACCATGCCGCCAAGTGGATCACGGTGCATGTTGCTGTCATCTGGCTACTGATTTATTTATTCATTGATTTTGTCAATGATTTAACGTAAAAGTTACCAAACAAATCGAACGAGAAGAAGCAACAGTCTTGCCACACAATTAATATGCAACGCGGCCGAAGCAACAGGGTTTTTGGCTAAGAAGTTACGGTAAATTGCGTTTGCCTGGTTTTGCATTGGCTAAATATTGAACGTATTACTTTTTAAAACATTTGATCAATTTATACATTTACCTTTAGTTTAGTTTTGATGTTACTTTACTTACGAAACCTTTTATTATTCTATTATTAAATATATATTTTTTTTTATTTTCAAACAGTTAAAGCAAAACGCAACAGGATTTACCGTTGCAAGCCCATTCTTAATTTATAACCATTCACTTTTAGGCAGGATCTATCATGTTTTTTTATCCATTGTTTATGTTCAGCATGTTTACAGTTAATCAGCTTGCAAAACTGTGCGGTCGTGTGCTTCAAATTCAATGATACTCTGCGCTTTTCCGCTATGTTTAGCTACATATATACATATCTTACTTTGCATTTACCTATGTATTTCTTGAGAACTGTTTCGGGTTTTGTGTTTTGTTAGGCTTTTTGATTCGAACACTTGCAAAAAATAAAACAAAACTTAAATCGCGGCATTAGCGCGTGCGAGCGAGATGGCGCGTTGGCACGCGTGTTTACCGTTGGACGCGTGTGCCGCTATTACCGTTATAGCCCCGTTTTCGATTCCTTTTTCAGCCGCGCTCTGCCAAACGATTCGTCCTGGTCGACGACATGCGTGCAAATAAACGAGTAAATGCCGAGCGACGCGCTGCCAGCCAGAAATGCTCCACTCATTCTGTTCTCCCCCATTTCTCCATTCCCCCCTTTTTTAGCACCACCCCTCCCAACGACAATTTCACTCGTTCTTTCCACCGAGTTGAGCGCAAAGCAGCAAAGAGAAAGAGAGCCGCAGCGAGAGAGAGAGAGAGAGAGTGATAGAGAGAGAGACTGAGAGTGGGAGTGAGTTTAAGCCAAAGCCAAATCGCGTTTTATTGGGCGACAAAATTGGACTTCTTCGGATCGGTCTCCTCGAAAAAGAGCTCCAGAAGACTCGACTTGAGCAGCTGATCCCCATCCAGGCGCTCCACGCCCTTCCAGCGTATAAGGGTCGGTATGCCTTCCACCGAGTATGGCGGCTTTCGGAACATGTTGTCCTTGCCTATCCAGGATTCCCGGCTACCCACGTCCACCACCAGGATCATGCAATCCGCCGGCGCGTGGTTGCGAAAGGCACTCATGATAGTTTCCTCGGCTGGAAAATATCAGCGATAATGGGATTAACTTAATGTATGTCACTTCTTTATGTTATGTTATAACTCTGCGATGAAATGAATCGAAATGATGAGGACAATGTACAATGTAGATGGAACTCTCAATGGAGAGCGAAAATCAAATCAAAAGTAACTCAAGTTAGCTGGGTAGAAAGTAACTAACTGAAACCCACAAATGAGAAGCGTGATAAGCAGAATGTAGAGTGCCCAACTGGACTAGTAACGCCCCGCTGGGCGAGGAGAATTCGTCACCTACCCGCCACGCAGTCCGGACACCAGCTGCGTCCGTCCTTGTCTTTCTCGCCGTAGAAGTAGATGTAGATGGGGCTGCGCTGGTTCTCGTACAGCTTGATCAGATTTTCCATCTCCTTGAAGCCCCGTGCCGGCACATATTCGGGCATTTTGGCAGTGTATGGGATTTCTGGATTAAAAAAAACTTGGACGTCTTGAACGGCGAGTTGGCTGGTGTACAAGTAAATTCCGATTGCGGCGATTTCGATGCGGATGGCAAACCCAAAATTTAATTCCAATCTTATCTGGATCTTATCGCTGGGTGTTACGGATCACTTAGCCGTTGCTTATCGGCCATCGGTAAGTTTATCGGGTAATTAATGGCGTATAATTTTGTTGTTTGCTGTGTTTTTCGATCTGTTTTGTTTTCTTTTTTTTTTTTTTTGCGGCAAGCTCCAGCAACTAGTATATTCACCACACTGCCTGTCCAGCGAACCCACCACAGCCGGCTGTGTGTGCGTGCTGTTGGGCGCACCGTGGTGAGTACGGCACTGTTAACCGTTTATCGAAACTCGAATTTTGTACTTAAATCATTTGAAGCAACGATAATTTTGACATTTTTATGGCATAAATCTATAGGATTGTTGAGTTTAACAAATAACAAACATTTAAAACTTCGTTCAAGATACATATCGATAATCTGTATTTATATTTCAAATGTTGGCCGCCCAATATTGATTGGTATTTCTGTTAAGTTCCATAAACAGCGCAAAAAATACTAACTTAACGAAAAACAAACCAAAAAATGAAAATTAAATTAAATCTATAATTAGATTAAAAACCAAAGCTTTGCTTATGTTGAAATGTTTGTTAATATTACCATATTATAACTTGTATAATTTGGATAATAATTGCTGTTTAATCGGCCGTTTATTTATGTTATCCATTATGTTATTATAATCATAACAGTTTCATTGCAGTTTGGCGGGATATTTAAAAAGATTTTGGAAAGTAGTTTAGAACGGTAAGGTAAACTTTGTGCAGCTCAAGACACAACTTTTGGGTTTATTGATTACGCATAATTTTCGGAAGTAATTCTTTTTCTTTCTTCTCACTTTCCTCCAAATGAATGAATTCCACTCGCTTTGTGTGAAAATTCTGCTTAATCAGACTTAACCCTGACACAATTTTGCCGGTTCTCACAACTTGAACTTCGTTGGGGGCCGACTAAAATGGAAGACCGAAATCTTGAAAAACTGCAAGCCAAGTAAGAAAATGGCTTATATAAAATGGATGGCGCAAAGGCAGAAGTATTCAGTGTTTCCGTAGATACCAAGATGGGTAAGCTTTGAAAGTAATATTAGCTAAAGAACACATTTCATATCGTATATATTTCATATATCAGGCGCCTTTAAAAATTCCCTGCTGCTGCTGACACTTCTGCTAGCCATCCATTTGGAGGCATCCAAGATAGTCTACAAGAAGCCGCTCTATGGCAATAGCAACATCATCAAGGACAAGCGTATAAAGACGAAGCCCGTCAAACTGGAAACCAGCACCATGAGCAGCACTGGTGTTGCAAGTAGCAGCACAACAGCCGAAGAGGATTGGCCCACGGCCGTTGAGTTTGTGATTATGACAACGCCCGCAAGCGAATTGGAAGCCAGCACGGAAACCATTGGTAACAATGGCACCACCGAAACGACCGTTGGCGAGGCACCCATCATCGGATCGTCGGAAGGATCCACACGATCGATGGAGCCAACCACCGCGAGTCCGCTGATGAGCACAAACCCATCGAGCAGCAGCAGTCTGGTTAGCACCATTCCCTTGCCACCGACAGCGGGACTGCCTGTGCAGGATAATCAGCCAGTGCCGTGCACATGCGGCGTCTTCCTCTCCTCGCAAATCCCAAATGGCTTGCCGACAAAGCCACTTATCCACCAGGAATTGGATCATATGTTTCCCTGCAATGCCATCGGTCGCAAGCAGTGTCAAACCAAATGCCTAGAGACGGTGAGTACTGGGGAAACGAGGAGGAAAAGATGAGGAGAAGCGCTCTATAACTCACCATTTCGTCCATTTTAGATCGTACAACATCTGCCGAATTCCGCAAATATAGTATGCTCCGCACTGGGTCACGATTGTCACAAGGAACGGGCCTATTTGTTCATCAAGAACTGTCACAATCAATGGGTTAATACCAATCTGCAGGCGGGCAGGGAGTACTGTTGTCGCTCTGGCGTTCCCTACCGTTGCCCATTGATGGGTTAAGCACTGTGCAAATGAAATAAATATATGATATGACAAAATTTCAACTGTATTGTAAATGCGCATGGTGTTAAAAAATCTAAAAAAAAAAGCAAAAAAAAAGCTAAGGTGTGCACATAAGGGTTAATAGATTTCAAACGGTTTGGTTCGAGTCCGGACTATATTAGTCCAACCGGTTGCGTTCTTTGCTAGAGAGTACGTATTTTTTTTTTTTAAGATAACAGTATATGCGTGGCGTTTTTAGGCTCAATACCAAACACAAGTGAACTGGCTACACTGACATTTTTGACAATAAATAAATAGTTGAATTAAGGAAATCAAAGCGAGAAATACTTTTTTTCCGGAGCCAGTAAGCTAACATTAAATAGGTACGTTCCGCAATTGTTGTAATCACTTGCAACGCCAATAACTAACCATTTTTAAAGCCCGAACAATGGTTTGCGTGCCCTGTATTATCATTCCACTGCTTCTGTACATTTGGCACAAATTTGTGCAGCCGATCCTGTTGCGCTACTGGAATCCCTGGGAGAAGAAGGACGACGATGGCAATGTGATCAAAAAGGGACCCGACTTCCCATTCGAGTGCAAGGGCGGCGTTTGCCCCTTCGTTCCGGGCGGCAAGAAGACGGAGAACGTCAGTGATGACGATGCCGAGGAATCTGAAAATCCGCCATTGAATGCAACAGCAATGGCAGCGGAAACGGAAGTGGACGAGTCCAAGAAGGAGATCTAGTCGAAATGTTCCAAATATTGTAATTTAACACATAGTACATTTTTTTTTTTTTGTTATGTTTTGACATAAGAGCGGAAAACACAACGCACACAACACAAGGACACAAATCCAACGTGGTGGGCGGCGATCGTTTGGTAAAGGAGGGGGAGGGGGCGTGGCCCTTGAAGAGCGGCAAGAACGTCTAAAGTATAATTAACTTGCAATTAAATGTACACTTTGACACGCGAAAAAACTGCTCTTTTCCTGCGGGTTTGTGTGTGTGTGTGTCAAGAGTTAAAGGTTAAAGGTTAACTCCACGCAGTTCCAATATGAAATATGGTATTTAAACTTTGTTCCAGCTGCAACAACGCAGAGCTGAAAAATTCGCCTTTATATGTTGTATATGTATATAATTAATGAAATAAACACACGGCTTTTAAAATAATTATTTAATATTTATTATTTATGTCAAAAAGTTTGCAGTTTCGTTTTGCTGTCTGGCTGTTTAAGTTAGGAAAACAAATAATTTTACAATTTACACATTAAAAACTTACACACAAAATATAGACGAAAGAAAGCAATACCGTTCAAATTAAAATTAATGCAAATCGAACGAGAAAATTCGTATTTTGCAGTTTTCTCTAAGTGTGTGCGTTTTTTTTCTTTCTGTTGCATATTTTTTGAAAATATCTTTTCATCAACTTAGATCGTAGATCGTCGAGTGTCCTTATATATATAGTAAACTTGGCTGGTTACTGTCTTTTTCGTGGTTTTTTCCTTTTTTTTCTTCTTTTCTTTCTTTCTTTCAATTAGACTTATACGTTTCCATTGGTGATTTTTGTGTAATTTTTTTTGCAAATCCTTTTGTATTTTGTATGTGTCAACTTAAATCAAACAGTTATGAGAATCTTTTTACAGTTTAGCTTAGTCAATATGTAATAATACATAATAGTCATAATAATAATAATAATAATAAAAAAAAAAAACTTGGTGTAAAAAAAAAGGTTCGATGCGGTGTACGGTCTAACAATTTTGTTTATATAAGCACTTCAGTTTCAAAACCTACAGAACTACGAAATTTATGTATTTATATATAGCATGTGGGGCCATAATTAATAATGTAGAATTCGATAAAAAAAACTTAGCGTAGTCTTATGGCCTAGTGATATAATGGTCACTTACAACTACAAATTGTCCCACAAACGTTTAATCGATCCAATCAGAATTTGCGCTAAGTTTAGTTGCTCATCTTTTTATGTTGATTCTTTTGTTTTTTGTTTTTTTTTTTACTGGAAGCTACGATGACGTTACGACAATAAAATAAAATGCGCCACAAGACGAGCTCTTAACTGGTATATCTATGAGTAGATATACATATATCTATATCAATATCTATATATATATATATATATGCGATCGGCGCGCACTGTACAACAAGCATTAAATAAAATTTAAGTTACTACAATTTATGACGCTTCTTCCGCTAGAATTGCGTATTTCGCACTAACATCTAAAACTTATAGACACACTCAAAAAAAAAAAAAAAGAGTCGTTGGAAAAAATACATAATCCGTAGAGATTAGAGAATTACAATATATAGCATATTTTAGATCGAACTTAGCCGCGGACTCTTTAAGAGTCCCCTTTTGCTGTTATCCTTGGCAAGCCATCCAATTATCCTTGCGCGATATTCAACATACCAAATCATCCAGATCACGGTCAAATGTAGATGGCCTCGGAACCCTTGTTAGCCTGATGGCCACCGGATATGTAAAGATTATTTGCCGCCGGCGACTGAACGCCCTCGCTCCAATCGGAATTCGATCGCGGCGACGAGGAGGACCAGTGGCCAGGTGACTCCGGCGAGGGCGTCGGATAGCTATCCAACGTTTGGACCAAATGCTGCGGCGTATGGCCGCCGGAATGTTGGCTCGAAGGCGTTAGGTACTGGTAGAAGGCCTGCTGATTGTGCTGCGACGACGGCGACAACATATTGGTCGACGGCGATGAGCCGGACATTGAACTTTGTATCGAGGGCGGATTCATTTGACCCGAGTGAAATGAGTCTGCAAGTTGGGATGGTAGAATGATTAGTTAGCTAGTTAGCTAGTCCATAGAGTCCATCATGAGTGACCACTTACCCGGAGATCCACAAAATCCATTCAGGTCCAAGCCCGCTGAACCGAACTCCAGGCCTCCGAGTTGCTGCTGCTGTTGCTGCTGCTGCTGTTGCTGCTGCTGTTGCTGCTGCTGATGTTGCTGCTGTTGCTGTTGCTGCTGCTGCTGCTGTTGCTGGGGTGATATCGTTTGCATTATTGCACTATTCTTCGAGGATTGGGGCGGGGCGAGCATGATGCCCATATCGCTGCCCGTCGGCGAGATGATTCCCAAGCTTACGGGTGAGTTTTGTGGCCCCTGGCCAACACCACCACCACCACCTCCTCCTCCGCCGACCACGCCCCCGCCATTGGCACCGCCCAGCAAACTATTCAGATTACTGCCACCGAATTGCTTCTGCTGTGTGGCATGCCTCATCGCCTGAATGTGGGTGGGCGAGGTGGGTAGACTGGGTCGCGACTTGGCCGGCGATGGCGAGCCTGTAACAAGTAAATGGAAATAGATTAATACATAAAAACCCATTTGTAATACTTCGTAGACTTGAAACTCACCCAAGTAGGCGTGGGGCGATAGCGCCAGGCTGCTCTGCACCGAATGCGGCGGCGACTGATTCGAGTACGGCGGACTCAGTCCCTGTTCGTGGCTATTTCCATTGCCGGCTCCACTCAGACCGCCCATTCCGCATAGGCCGCCGGGCAGAACGCCGGGACCGACTCCATTTCGCTGGCCATTACCATTCATCCCGAGTCCTTGGCCATTGAGCAGCTCCTGCTGAAATGGCGAGCCCATCGAGTAGGCATAATTATCCAGCTTGATCATATCCAGACCATTGCCCTGCAGCGATTGCATCGATTGCGCATTCTGCAATTGTAATATGAGTGCATTTAGTGAACCACCCAATCCCACTTCCACTTCCACTTCCATCGTCACTCATCTCACAGTCGACTCCACTTACCTTGATGCAATCCTCATAGCTCGGCGGCTGCTTGGCGCCCGTGTTCGGATTGCCGTTCGCCAGCGGTGCGGCCATCGCATTCGAGTACATCGAACTGGTGTCGTACGGACTGGGCAGATTCCCGCCCATGCCCACGCCCACCGGCGAACCCTCCAGTTCGTGGGACATGGCCGCCACGGCTGCCGCTGCCGCTGCAGCTGCTTGTGCCGCTGAATTCGTTGGCGGTACACCCGGCACGCCCGACACTCCCCCCGTCAGCTGGCCCGGATTTAGGCCATTCAAGTTGGCGGCCTTTTTTGAGGCCGCACTTGTCTTTTTTGAACTTGCCTTGCGTCGCAAACTGCCCGTGGCATCCAGCCCATTGTCCGGACTGCCCTCGATTAGTTTGGCCTTCTTGGCCGCCTTCTGTTTGGCCGTTTGGTTGCTCTGCTTTCCGCTGGCATTGCCATTGCCATTGTTGCCACCATTTCCGGCGGAAATGACCGTCGGCTGTGTGATCAACTGCGGCTGCTGTTGACCCGGCGGCGGGGATCCGATCATTGCCTGCGGTGTCATGCTCAGCATTTGCGGAGATCGCGGCACATGCTCGTCCAGCAGCCTGACAATATCGTGATGCAGTCGCTCGCTGGCCACATCGCGTGGCAATCGATCCATGTGATCGGTAATCTCGCGATTGGCAAAATTATCCAACAGCGCCTTGCACGCCTCATAGCTACCCTCGCGTGCGGCCAGAAACAGCGGTGTCTCATCCTTATCGTCCTGGGCATCGCGATTGGCATGATGCATTAGCAGAATGTTCACCGCTTCGGTATTGTTAACCGCCGCTGCCCAATGGAGAGCGGTCTTGCCGGAATTATCCGCTGCATTAATATCCGCATCGGCTGTGATCAAATCCTCCACCATGCCCTCGATGGCTAGACGAGCGGCCAGTATTAGTGGCGTTGTGCCGTCATGCATTCTAGCATTTAGATTGGTAGCCCTATTCCTAAGCAATATCTGAAATACACCCATGGCATCGGCGGCCACAGCAGCGTGCAGCGGTGTCCTGCCCGTGTTATCCTGACAATTGGCATCCGCACCGGCGTCCAATAATCTCTTGGCGGCATCTGCTCGAGCAAAACGTGCTGCCAAATGCAATGATGTCTCGCCCGTTTTATCCATTGTGGCATTTAACTCGGCTCCCTGTGCCAATAGATCCGATATCACCTGGGCAGTACTGTCCTCATTGTTCTCGATATCCTCGCCAGTGTCCAGGCCACCGCCTCGTACGGCAGCAATCATTAGCGGAGTCAGTCCGCAAGGTCCACGTGCATCCACATCGTGCTTGCCACCATCCTGATGCGCCGGCGGTGTCATTATGGCCCGCACATCGACCACATCCAGATGGGCCTGCGACCAGACCCGCTGATCAGCCTCCTCATATTCGCTGACCATTGTATGATCACTGGCATAGCCACCATTGTTGCCCAGACCGACACCGGAAACGGGATCACTGCGCTGTCGCTTGGGCAACGGCATATCCGATTCATCGTCGGACCAATGAGCACCTGGCTGGCCAACACCCTGCGATTGCATGGCCACCTGCTTGTTGAGATTCCGCATCTCTTGGCCGTGTGGATCACGTCGACGTCGCGACATAACCGCCGCCGGTGCACGGAATCCCTCCGGGAACCAGGTGACGCCATGTGCCCGCTTTCTTTGCGTACTCAAGACCATGCCAAAGAAGGCCAATGCAATGATGACCAGTATAATGCCAGTAATTACGTATTTCACATTCGCCGGCGGCTCACCATTGTCCTCATCGCCGGGATTCTTGATGCCCCTAACACTGTGTATCTGAAAATCGTTCCGCAGCTGATGTTTGGCCGCCGTGGCAGCCAGAAATTCGGCTGCCTCAACGGCGTGCGTAAAGCATTCGGTGCATTTGCGATTGTCAATCTCCAAATAGATTTGAATGCCCGTCTGATGGACCTGTTGGGTGTACAGAATCTTGTTTTTTCTCGCAAAGTCCGTATCCTCGATCTCCGGCACGCGCACATTGTCCTTCCAATTGATAATGATGTCATGACCAAGAGCGTCCTTCTTCAACCGCACCGTTGTCCGCAGCATGTGGCTCATATTCCTAAGGAACTGAGCCTGAATCTCGCGGAATGCCTCCACATTCATTAGCATCACCACGGACATGGCACCCTCGGCCAAAACCGGTGACTGGGTCTTGTTCTCACAGTCGAGTCCGTCCCAACTGCATTCCGCATTATTGCATCCATAGTCGCAGAAACCATCGCCGTAATGCTTCTGGCAGTAGGCATCGAAAAGGCTATCGCAACTCTTCAATTTCCGTTCGCAATCGTGACCATCGTAGTGGCAGGCAGCATTGTTGCACTCCTCGTTGCATTTGCCGTTCTTGAATTTGTTCCAGCACTCGTTGGCCGTGCAATTGGCCCACGGATTGATGCCCAGTGAGCAATCGTTTCCATCAAAGTTGCAGGCATACGTATTGCAATCGGAATCGCAAATGCCGTTGCCCTGCTTTTCGGTGCAACCTCGCTTATCGCACATGGCACGTTGTTGCTCCAAATCAGCGGCATAGCGATCATTTCCGGATCCCGAACCGCCATTCCATCCCGGATAGTTGGCATCATAGATATCGCAGCGTTTGCCTTTCCATTTGCTCGGACAGAGGCATTCGTAATCACCGAGCAAATCCTCGCAGGCAGCTCCCTGGGCACAGGGATTCGGCGAACATTCGTCTAGCGTATCAATCTCGCAGTGCTCACCCAGTGTGCCCCTTGGACACTCGCATCTATAGCCGAATCCCTCGTCCGCGACAACACAGTTACCCACACGGCAGGGATTCGAATCACAATCCTGACCACTCAGCTCACAGTTCTTACCGTAGAATCCATTATTACAGATGCAGTGGTGGCCACTCTGTCGGATATTACAATTGCCACCATTCTGGCACGGACTCTGGGCACAAAAGTCCACCTTGTGCTCACAGTGCCGACCCATATGTCCAGGTCGACAGTTGCAGTGATAGTTATTGACCAACTGGACGCAGTCCAGTGTGCCGGCATTCGAACAGGGATTGCTTAGGCACTCGTTGATGTCGCCCTCGCAGCGGGCACCCACAAAACCGGGCTGACAGACGCACTCGAAGCCTCCAACGCGATCGATGCAGCTGCCGTTGTTGTGGCATGCTCCCGGTTTGCAATCATCCTTGTTGATCTCGCATATGATGCCCATCGTTCCCGGTGGACAGCTGCAGCTAAAGTTCATCACACGGTCGTGGCAAGTGCCGCCATTCTGGCAGGGATTCGGTGCACAGTCATCGATGTTCAGTTCGCAATTCTGACCCTGAAATCCCTGGCGACACTGGCATTCGTAGGCTCCGATGAGATCTCGGCACGTTCCACCATTCTGGCACGGTTGCGATTGGCACTCGTCGATCTCCTTTTGGCAATAGCTACCCGCGTATCCCTGGGAGCAGTAGCACACATGACTATTTCCATAATCCTTGCACGTGCCATTGTTGCACAACTGCCGCAGGCTCAGACCCTTCCGATCTGCTGCATCCTGACACGAAATCGTCTGAACATCGCACAGCTTACCCGTCCATCCTGCCGAGCATTTGCAGCTAAACTGATGCTTCATCTGGCTACAGGTCGCTCCATTCTCGCACGGCGATTGACCACACCAATCCACATATTCGGAACACTGTTTGCCCGTAAAGCCACTGGGACAATGGCATGTGTACTCGTTGTTTTGCTCGTGGCAGGTGGCTCCGTTCAAACAGGGATTCGAATCGCACTTATTCAACTTGTACTGACAATTGGCACCGGAATATCCAGCCAAACAGCTACAGTTGTAGCCATTGATGCCATCGATGCAACTGCCACCGTTTAAGCACGAGCTCTCCGTGCAATCCTCATCGTTCGTCTGACAATTGATGCCGGAGAATCCGAGTGGACAGGTGCAGGTATAGCTATTCACATACTGACTACACGTGGCTCCATTCTGGCACGGCTGACTCAAGCACTCATTGATGTCCGTCTCGCAGTGCTTGCCATCGAAGCCATCCACGCACAGGCAGCTATAGTCACCGATCCCATCCAGACAGGTTCCACCGTTCTGGCACGGAAACGAGGCACAATCGTCCGTATTGATGGCGCAATCTCTGCCCTCATAGCCCTTGGTGCAGAGGCACCTATACGATCCGGGAACATTCAAACAGCTAGCTCCATTCCGACAGGGTGAACTCAGTGAGCATTCGTCTATGTCCTCATCGCAATAGCGACCCGTATAGCCCAGTTTGCAGGTGCAGGAGAAGTCCAGGAAATTCGAGCTTGGCGTGCATTTCGCCTCGTTTTTGCAACGATTGCTGGCGCAGGGATCCATTTTGCTTTCACAATCCCTGCCCGTGAAGGGCACTTTGCAGACGCACTTGTAGCCGTTGACCTTGTCAATGCAGGTGCCTCCATTTCCGCACGGATTGGTCACACAGTCGTCAATATTCGTTTCGCACTTTTGGCCCGTATAGCCCGGCATGCATTGGCAACTGAAGGCGTTGAGCTTATCATAACAGGTGCCACCATGCTGGCAGGGATTGCTGCTGCACTCGTCTATGTCCAGCTCACAACGCTTGCCCGTGTATCCTGGCGGACAGTGGCAGATGAACTCATTGATTCCATCCTCGCAACGTCCCTCGTTCACGCACGGATTCGATGCGCACTCGTCCACATCGCTCAGGCAATGGGCATCGTAGAATCCACGCGGACACTCGCACTTGTAGCCATTCACCTGATCTATGCAGACACCATTGTTGGCACACGGACTGCTAATGCACTCGTCGACGTTCTTCTCGCAGTGCTGACCCGTAAAACCGGGCACACACTGGCACTTGTACGAATTGATGCCATCGATGCAGGTGGCACCATTGTTGCAGGGATTACTGTGGCATTCGTTCACATTGACCTCGCAATTCTTGCCACTGGTTCCCGCCTGGCACTGACAATAGTAGCTGCCCACACGATCCTGGCAATGGCCATCGAACTGGCACGGATTCGATTCGCATTCGTTGATCTGCTTCTGGCATATGTAGCCCGTGTAGCCGGGATCACAGAGGCACTTGAAACTGTTCACATCGTCGATGCACTTGCCCCGATGGCAGGGATTCGAATCGCAATCGTTGATATTGATCTCGCAACTGGTGCCCGTATATCCCGGCGGACATTCGCAGCTGTAGCCCGCTATAGAGTCGTGACAGATGCCACGATTCCGGCATGGTTGCGACTGACAGTCGTCTATATTGATTTGACATCGTGCGCCCGTAAAGCCCAGGGCACAACTGCATTTAAAGCCATTGATCTTGTCGTGGCAAGTTCCATCGTTCAAGCAGGGATTCGATTGGCATTCGTCAATGTCGATTTCGCACTGTGTGCCCGTGAATCCTGGCATACAGACGCATCGGAACGTTCCCGGATCATCCAGGCAAGATCCCTCGTTCTGGCATGGATGCGATTCGCACTCATTGATGTTCGTCTCGCAGCGCGGACCCGTAAAGCCCTGGGAGCAATTGCATCTGTAGCTGCCCGGTGTGTTCACGCATATGCCATTGTGTTCGCACGGTGATCCCTGATCGCATTCATCTATGTCCTCTGAACAATCCACGCCCTTGTAGCCGGTGGCACAGGAACAGGCATAGGAGCCGTTTATCGGACTCGTGTCACAAATGGCGTCCGCATGGCAGGGATTCGAGGTACAGGCATCGTCCAGGTGGCACAACAGACCCGTCTTGCCCTTCGTACACTGGCAATAGAAGCTGCCAACGCCATCGATGCACGTGGCTCCGTAGAAACAGGCCGCCTGTTTGCAGTCATCCGTGTTGTTGCTGCAGTCCAAGCCCGCCCAGCCATTCACGCAGATGCAGCTGTACGATCCGTGAGTGTTTGTACAGGTGGCTCCGTTCTGGCACACCGGATGATCCCGTTGGGCGCACTCGTCCACATCGTCCTGGCAGAATCTGCCCGTGAAGTTCGGTGGACAGCGGCAGGTGTAGTCCGAGATGCCATCGATGCAGGTTCCTCCGTTCTGGCAAAGATGTCCCAGGCAATCGTCGTAGTTCTGTTCGCAGTTCTTGCCCTCGAAACCTTTGGGTATAAATCACAATGTCACCGTTAGTACTGAAGATCTTTTGTTTTAATGCTAGAATATCCACTTCAAGTAGTTTAGAACTATCAAATTTTTCAAGGGGCGGCCGAACGTTCAAGAAAATCCATTTACAAGTTTCTATTTCATATCATATTTAAGGTGAGTTTTTCAATAAAATAGGTAATTCCGAAAAATATTTACATTTTTTTTAGAACAGAATAGTTTTCTGGGTAAAACGGTCACACTTCCACCCCACTCCCCTCGCTGACTAAGCGCTCTATCTCCCTCGCACCCACAGTGCAATGAAGTGCATAAACAGATTTATGGCAACATCATAAAAATACTTCAATAATAAACGTTTAAAGCAACAAAAAGTGGTTGAGAGACCAGCAATAATAGCAACAACAATGCAAACAAGGGGAAGAGCGGGCAAGCGAAGGAATCGAACAAAAGGAACGGGCCGCTTAAAGCTGTAGTTGCTCTGCAGCTGTGCTGCACATGTTGGTTTCTCAGAGAGCAATGGGGGAGAAGGAGAGCAAGACAAATGCGCTCTCTCTCTCTCTCCACCGTTGCGCCTGCGCTTCGCATATAAACGGCAGCGCATCAGCGCTGCTCCTTTTGGCTTATTTCCCGCCAACTGCGGCCACAATTATGAGCCCTAAAGTCAGCTACATTTTTCTTTGCTCCGCTTCGGCTACTTTTTGAACCTTTCGCTGGCAGCACTGCTGCGCATGCGGAGCGAATGGGCAAACAAAGTGTAACGTGAAAACAGACAAGGCAAGGCAAAAAGCGCGCAGACGCACACACACATACAGCCATCAGCAATCGAGCAAACAAACACACTCGCACAACAGAGGGCAGCATAAAAGAAAGTTTGCTGTTATCTTGGATTTCAGAACAGCAAACAGTTGTAATATAAATTTAAGGGACATTTTAGTTCGAATTCAGTTAAAATTGTATTCTATTCGATATGAATACATGGTAAAATTTTAAGGGATTTTTGTATAGTTCGTGAGTGCACTACTTTTGTGCCCGCTGCTGTGACAGCATATATGCGGCCACTCACAAATACACAGCAACGTCATGTCTTTCGTTGTTCTTTCCCACGGTCTCATATCTTGCCCCAAGCCTCTGCCGCAGTCGACGGCTGCGTCGCTGCCGCGGTCAAATGCGCGCCAAGCCATCTGCCCTCTCGCTCGCACTGCCGCCTTCCCTCTCTCACAACAATGGAAAAATGCCGTTTATGCTTCATTTTTTCGCTCTCTTCTTGCTCTCTCGATCGAGTTTTTGGACTTCGTTCATTGCGCTTTATTTTTCTTGGTGTTTGTGTGTGTTGGAGGAATTAAATCGCATTTTATGTGCCTGCAGTGGTATTTTTTTTTTTTATATTTTTTAGAAAGATCGCTCTCTCGCTCTCGCCCACGAGATTTGTTTCTTTTAATGGATTTTCTTGCTTGGTCGGTTTTTTTTTGTGTCCATGCCACAAAAGAAGGGCTTCAAATACATAAGCACACACACACAGGCTTATGCATGCGTGTGCGGCATTTATTATTATTTTTATTATTTGCAATTGCAACTTGTTGCTGGATCGCAGGGGGAAAGAAAAAGGAAAACAGGAAAAAACCCAAAAAAAAAAAAATGTGATGAAAGTGACATTTTAAGTGTACCCCACACACCATTAACCATTTTTCCCTTCATTTAAAAATATGCCCAGCAGAGAGGGATGGCGCATAACATAACAACATTACAACAACATCTGTTTCATATTTGCTGCGATTTTATTCAAGTCACCCAGTCACTTAGTGACCGCACTTTGAACTCTGAAAACTGTTTGAAAACCCAATCGAATTAACCTTACTTCCGCTATCTTAAAATGTTCGGTTTACTTAGAAATTTTGAAAAGTTTTAAGGATTTCTTAAAGGTTTTGATTTCTCCGACTTTTATAATCTGGGTTTTCAAATGTAGTATGTATGTACATATATCTTAGATCCTCAAGGGCCCGATGGTCTTATCCCTCCGTTTTCTACATCAGCTCTTTAACCTTCTGTCGCCAATTGTCACCCATTCAGGGTTTTTCTTATTGTAATTTCGTATTCATCATGTAAATTGCTCGCATTGCATTTAAGCACACATGTGTGAGTGTGTTTGTGAGGTTGCCCACATGTGTGTTTGTGTGCAATTTTCAATTAATTCATTCCAATTGATGCGAATTGCACACGACAATTTACAAGCTGCACAAACTGCAGCGAGGGTAGCTAAAACAATTTGATAAGCTTCGCTATATATTCGTCGTCTGGCCTTTTAATTGCGACCAATCAAAAATTCTAATGAGCCAGAAAGCGCATATGAGAAGTGCAAAATAGATCGGTTCAGCCGGAGATCGTGTGAAAGAAAAAGGCAACTATAAACAGGAATTGGCAATATTTATAGCGGAAAATGGACTCGTATTAATTGGCTTCGGTGGGAATGTTTTGCTGAAAAAAAAAAAAATTAAAAAAAAAAACACAATCATCCTGTACAAATGGGTATTGAAGTATCTAGGGATAGACCTTTGGAGCTCCAACCAATTATAACGCTGAATGCATAGAAGTTTGCTTTTGATTTAACCCATGCTTGCAGCGATCGTGTGAAAGTGTGACCAAAGTAGGAATTTGCAATATTTATTGCTCTGGGAAATGTTATAACGCCTTTTTCGCACTCTGCCTTTATTGTTGTTTTTTTTAAAACTTAGACTGTTGGCTAATGTTGAGCAATTCCAACCGAATTACAACAGCCAGTGAACAGCCAAACAACGAACAACGTACAACGAAACCGACACGACACGAATCGCCCTGTGGACATCACGTTGCAATAAGAGTGCAAAAAAAAAAAAAAAAACATAATGGGAGGGGTAAAAAAAAGGGGGGAGGGGCAGGTCGGAGTTGCACTCATTATGCAAAATAAAGAAAAAAAAAAATAAAAGCACAGCAGCGGGCGGCAACTCACTAAAATTGTTCGCTGGGAAAACAAGTTGAGGGCACCGAAAAAGTAACAAGGAAAACGTTAAAAATAATCTAAGACAAACACAAAGAGGAAAAAGATTGAAGCGGCCCTTTGAAGAAAAATTAAAACCCAATAAAATGTAAGCATAAACAATTAGACTAGCTCAAAAAAAAAAAATAAAAAAAATAAAATAAAAAAACGAAACAGAACTAAATGAATCATCTCGAAATTCCGTGGGTAACCTATCGTAACTTCGATTATACGATTATATAGGGGAATTCCTCTGCTTTTTTTTTTTTGGTACCCAGCATTCTTCATCCATTCATTTTTGAACAGTTTCATGCCCAGGCGGTTAAACATCAGAAAAGCTTATTCAAGTGAGCAAATCTCGGCGAAAATTGCGCCAATTCCAGAGGCTATCATTTCCCCGTCTTCTTGGTCCATCCACTCGCATCACCGACCAATTCTTTAACCAATGATCTGCGGGGCGGATTGGATGCTTAAGCACAGTTACGCCCTAAGGAGGTCATGCAACACAAGCGGCCAAGGAAGCCGAAGAAGAGTGGAAGCTGCAGAAGAAACAGAAGAAAGGCGGCGGTGATGGGGCCACGATCTTTAAATTTGTAAAGCGCCCGGAACGTTGGAATGGAATGAAATGCACTGGGAATGGGCTGCGATGTAAAAGTTGCAGTCAAAAACTGATGAATGATGCTGGGCCGGTCGAGTCGGCAAAGGGGTTTTTCTTAGCTGACAAACGAGTTTGCCCCTTGTGGCAGCTACTTCAGATACTTCGGCGTGGGCGACTATTTCGGTCTCTCCTCCCCCACTTGGCTCGTGGCCAGTCATGAGTCATGACTCACCATCATCGATAACTGGTTATCGATAGGCGAACGAAGAAACGTTCTCATCGAAAAGCGTCGAAACATTCGCCTGATTGCTGAGAACTCAAAGCCTCGGGTGGACTATGGCTCAAAGGAATAATCCAAACCAATATCCAAATTGCATGCCCATCGTAACTTTGCTGTGATTCAGATTAGGAATATGAAATTTGCTATGTGGGTAGTTCGCGACAAGAGGTTATATTGTAATAAAATTTGATGTCCAATATTTTCGGTTTAAGTGGAAACTATTGTAACTTGAATTTGTATTAAAGGTGCCCATTCTTTGGTAATAATTTACATTCTTTCTAACTCGATTAATCTGGTTCCTACTGAAGAAGTAGTTATGAAATTTTTAGCTTAGCTTAATAACTAGCACTCACCTTTGGGGCACTTGCACTCGTAGGACAGACCGTTCGACCGGCAAATTCCGCCATTCTGGCACGGCGATGGCGAGCAGGGCTTGTACTTGGTGTCGCAATCCTTTCCCGTGTAGCCCGTGGGACACATGCACCTAGAACAGAAGCGAGAGGAGCAATTAAACGCGGGTTAACACCAATTAAACTCGGTCTGGCTGCCAGGCTACTGCAATGCCGGGGAAACCATAAAATCTGTCCCTGGCCTCAACTTCCGTTTTGCAGTTCGAATTCAGATTCGGATCTGGATTTGTATCTCAATCCGAGAGGTTTAATTCGAGCGGGTGTGTGTGTGTGTGTGTGTGTGCTTGTATATTGCTTAGAGGAGTTTCGACCGGTTTTTCGGTTACCACAAAACAAAAAAAAAAAAAAAAACAATGATATATTATAAAAAAAAAAACTCCAGTGGAGTATCTCTCTCTGGGACTCTCTTTTATGGCCGGGTTTCGGTTCACTTTGATTTCGTACTGCCGCTTCTTCTTTCATTCTTATACTGTTCGTTCTCTTTTTGTTTTTCTCCTTTTTAATAATGTGATTTAAACTTAATTTGCTTGTGCCTTGTAAGCCGAACCAAAACTCCAACTGCACTGGGATTCTTGAGAAATGTTTTTCAGCCATTAAAACGGGTTTGGGTTTTTGTGTTTTGGCCGCCTCGGGAGCACCTTAAAAGGCCAATGGACAAGACCACGCCCCTTCCAGCGCTAATTAAGACCATTAAAGAGCATTTAATTAAATTAAACAATTAAAAGGCACCAACGAAACAGCTCTGGCAATAGCCAGCCAGCCAGCGTGGCCAAAACACAACTCTTTGGGGATCTCAATTCTTCGAAGAAACACCGCGCACTCTTGCTAAGTTCACAATCTTCCCAAAAGGTTTTCGAGTAAATTACATTGAATTGAAAATTGCCGGTGCCTAACAAAGAACAGAAAAAACATTTCGAAAAAAAAAATTGATTTTTGATTGACATGTGAAATTCAGCAGGCCAATAGCCCAAGGGCCTCTCTCAAAAATTTTTTTTTTTATCTTCTTCAAATGAAGATTGTATTTCGGGATCTTTTTTGTCTTTTTTTTTTGTTGGGCGTGGGGCTCTTAATGAGCAAGTGAAATCTGCGCAGATTTCAAGCCATCCTATGAATCACGAAATTGTTGAACTTTATTTACAAAAAAAAGCTAATATTTTAGAAGCAAAGAAATGCCATTTTACACACAGCAACACTTAGCATTCATTGCACTCGAAATAAAAATGCAGTTCACCTTTGACCAACTCTTGTGAAAAATTATTCATGCATTAAACCGCTTAATATTCAATGGTTCCATTCCAATTGTCATGAATAACGAATCACGAATACCTTATCTACCTATTCACTTAATTATTCGCTTGTGTTCGACAGTTTGTTTCCATTAATAAATTCCCACCAACTGACAGTTGACAAATAAAATCGCTGTCTTTGCCAAAATAGAAACGAAACAAAAAAAAAAGAAAAAACCTAAAACCTCATAAACTAAAGCATGACTAAGCTGCGGCAGCAGTTTTTAGCATAGAAACATCATAAAGTCCCCAAATCGAATATGAAATTTATGCTAATTGCCCTGCCAGCCATTCAACAGTGGCAGAAGATCATTTAGGCCCCCCCATTCACTTTGCAATCGTAACGATTTATCTTGGATTGTAAAATTTTGAAGGCACACACACAAAAGGATCGAAAACGTAACGTATCTCAATTGAAGTGCAACTTTGGATTGAGATTGAGAGTTTCAAATTCAATTAAATGACATTTTCAACAAATTGTTTCAAGTGTATGCTAATTGCTTTGAAAACATCCGCAGTCAAACTAAACTAAAACAAACAGCAAACACATGTTCACATCGCACTTTTCTGCTCAAATGGTTTTTAGTAAAGATATATATTTAAATGCCCCCACACACACACCCCCTCCCCCCCTTCCTCCTCCTCCCACCGTGCACCCTTTCGATAATTTGTGTGTTTCAAATTAAGAATGCAAATGATTTCAAGCTGACACAAAACCCAAAATAAATGGAAAAAAAAAAATGAAACGTAAACGAAGTAATTTAATTTACGTGCCTGAACCAGTTCCCAAAAAAAAAAAAAAAAGTAAAACGCTGTGTCTTTCTAGACAAAAGATCGCCGGAAATTTGAGATCTTTTGTTCGACGACTCATTTTCTATAGGTCGATCGCGTTTTGTGTGTTTTAATTAGAGTGGAAATGTTGTTCGGCCAATTGGCAATTTGTTGTTGGCCTAAACGAATATCAATAAGCTATGCAAATCGCGACGAAATAAAATGAGATTTTTTAAATTATTACTCTTAAATTTGCCATTAATTAAAGGAAGCCAAAGCCAGCCAGCGGCCAAGCTTTAGATAAATATGCTAATCGTTTCGCAGCGATGATTTGTTATCGATTTCGGTGATTTTTTTGTGGTTTTTGCAAAAAACGCTGCAGAATCAGACGTGTTTGATCTTTTGTCGAACAGAGAAAACAATTTGCACTTGTCAGCAGGGAAGTTGAGTTATCACATCCGCTGACAATTCGATTTATTGACAATCGGCGCTTCGATTGATAATCAACAAGGCGGATTCGAATGCGTTGTCCACACCGATTTGTTTTGTTCGAAAAACGATGTTTTCAATGTGTAATCGATGGGTTAAACGACAATATATTAACAAGTTTTTTTATTTTTTATTCTTAATCGATGTCAAGGAGCGTGGTACTCACTGGTAAGATCCGTGGGTGTTGACACATGTGCCGCCGTATTTGCACGGATTCGACTGGCACTCCTCGATGTCATAGGAACAGGTGTCACCGGTGAAGCCCGGCGGACAGGAGCAGGTGAAGCTGCTGCTTCCGGCCAAAGCGGTGCAGGTGGCTCCATTCCGGCAGGGAGAACTTGCGCACAGATTCTTCGTCTCGCATCGTTCACCTGTGGATAGAGTGTTGTTAGCAGTGGTGATTAGTTTCCTGATGCTACATTTTCGTGGCAGATAACTCACCTGTATAGCCATTGGCACACGCACACGTGTACTCCTCCAGTGTCTTTAGCTGACAGGTGCCTCCATTGAGGCAGGTCACATGATCGCAGGCATTCGGTACCGCAATTTCGCACAGGGACTCGTCGAAGCCCAAAGGACACTTGCACGAGATGCCCGGACGGCCGTTGCGAAAGGTCACCTGACAGGTGCCACCATTTTGGCAACGCATCGAATTGCACGGATTGCGGTGTTCACAGTAGTCGCCGACATAGTGCGAATCGCATCTGGAAAAGATACAGATAGATGCGGATTAGCGGGTTTGCCATTAAAATGGGGTTGCAGGTGCCAATTTGAATGGGAGCAATGAGCTGCAGCCAGCAGCAGACACATATTATTTACACTTAAAAAAAAAAAATCGCAGAGTGGCGCCGGTGCAGAAAACTTCAACGTGCACCACATTCCCACTGGATTACGATAATGATTTTTGCCGCAGTGATTTACACACATATCCATATCGTTGGCTAGTTTATCGACTTGTCGGCTTAGTTGACCAAAGTCAGGAGCCAGATTCGCGCCGCCTGATAAATCCCAGCCCCCAAACGACACCAAAGTGTTAAAGCTGACAAAGTAGCCTCATTTCCGCTCGAGCTCTGCTCCTTCGAACACTTTCACATGCCTGGACTTGGACAAGTTGATCTGCTAAACCTATTGAACTGGACGCATATGTATATTTAATTATTTTTCTAATATAATCCCTGTTCTTTTTCTTATTTTCTCACAAGCAATATTTTCTGGCATAAATACAAAAAAAGGAAAAAATACTACAAATTGGTTGATGGAACAATATCTGCTCTCTTCCCATTGAAAACAACTCTCTTTTTACGCGACGTTGTTGCTGCTGCTTGACGACAACATTATGCCCGCTTGTTGTTACTTTTCCCTTGAGAAAACAATTTTTATGTACGGTAATTTGTGCGCGATCTTGATTGCATATTAAATTTTTTGCTGCGCCGCCGCCGCCGCTTGCTGCTGCTTCTTCATCGGCTGCAATGAGAAAATTACACGCATTGCTGCTGTTGCAGTTGCAGTTGCAGTGGCAATACCAACAGCAACAGCAACAGCAACATCAGGCAGCACGGCAGCAACCAACATACCGAACAAGCAGCGGCAACAAGCAATGAATAATCATTAAGGCGGCTGCTGACCAACCTGAAAAGCGATGGAGGTAAGGAGAAGCTGCTGGGATGAGATGCTGCTGTTTGGTCCGGCCAGCAGGCGAGGAAAAACCGCTTTTCTTTTTCGAATCACTTCTTTTTTTTTTTGCCGATGCTGCTGCTGCTGCTGCTTCCCGTTACAAGTGTGTGAAAATGCTTTAGATTTAGCATTAATTTGTAGCAATCCCCTTTGGAGGCCCTGCCTAACCTCAAAGTCTGTCGATCGCAATCGAGGACAGCTTGCAAATTTTTAAGCGAGAATTTAGAGAGTGGCTGAAAAGCATACATAGCATACACTTGAAAAAATTACCTAAAAACACAAGCATATATACGACGTATACCAAAAGTTGAATGCTTTCAAATAATCTGAGCTTAACTTCTTTCCTTTGCAGTGACTGCAGTATTTAGCCGATATTAGCCCACTGATAAGACCTGGCTAAAATACAATCGATGATGCTTGGTTTGGAGAAGACGAAAAAGTAGCAGGGGGGGGGGGGAGAGGAGGAGGAGGAAGGCCCATTCAAATGAGGTGTCAGCTTTTTTGCTGCTGCCCAAGGAGGTGGGGGCAGTAAATGTTGGATGGAAAAATTAATGTAATATAAATTATACACAGGCCAAGCCGAGTTTTCAGTTCGAGCTCCAAGTGGTTGCTTGCTAACTTGTTTTTTAGAGAGGGGGAGAAAGAGAAGGCTAGCAGAAAACGTGACTCGCATTGGCAAATAAACCAAGGCAGCCACTGGGTGTGTTGTTGTTGTGTGTGTGTGTGTGTGTGTGTGTGTGTGCTGCTGGCTTTATCTCCTGTTCCCCAATCCAAACCCCCCATACCCCTTGCTCCGTTTCAAGCCTCCTTTGTAAAGTTGGCCAAAAAGGCAATGAGTCACCCCCGCCTTCTGTCACGTGAAGGAAGCGGCGAACTGCAATCAAATCGAATTTTAAATAAAACAAGAAACGGATTGTTAATATACCTTATTCGAATCTAAAAGTATTCTACAAAATTTTGCTGGCAATCTATCTACCAATTGTATCGAATCATTGTATCTGCATCTCTGCATCCGTATCTCCGTTGCCAACCAACTCAATTTGCGGTCAGCGTTCGGGACAGAAATTGTTCACAATCATAACTACGGCATGAAGTGAATATATGAAATATGCATAGATAATACATCTATCTATATATACATAGATATTTATATTCGCTTCTCACGATCGCTCGACTGAATGGGTAACCACAGCAGCTCGTATCGAATGGATTATGAATTTCTGGCCTAGATGAGGTAGGGGGGTGGGGGGGCGGCGTTGTTATTGGCCATAGGACTTATGGCTTGTAAGCAAATGATTTAATGTCATCGCCCGATGATCATTCATCTGTTATATGGCTATATATGGCTTCCACAGAGATCGAGCGACAACTCCTCTGCGACTCTGCGTTTATCTTTTGGCGAGTGTTTAATTTCCCTAGTGCAATTCACACGCCTCGTGCACTGCTATATCTTAAATATATAAACCCAAATTTGTTTCACTAGCATTTGGTCTGTGAATAAAAGCTAGTTTCCAAACTTGATTCATCGTTTTCAAATTCCGTTTGTGTGTACAGTACATACGCCAAAGAAAAAGTCACATTCACATTATATATACCTTTTCGTATATATGCACATTCAGCTTTCTGCTGATCTCAGCACATTATCACATTATCACAGGATCGCTGGAGTAAGTGGAGTGTGGAGTGTGGAGTGGGATTTGACGGACAACAAATAAACTGCTTATCAACGCACAAATAATCCCGAGACACTCTTCAAAGATTCCAAAGTCGTTTGCTGTATGATGTGCCATTTGTTTAATTTGCCGATAAGACTACATCAATTAGTTCAACTTGATCAATTTGAATGAATGGGTTTTGCTGTCAATTGGAATATTACATGAAAGACACACTTTGTAAATGTTTTCTTATCAAACTGGGTTTTTACTACCAAGCTTTGATCTCATTAAATCTATATATATATATATATTTTTTTTTTGCTTGGGATTCCCATGTTTATGGTTTTCCAACTCGAACAACTGTATCATTATACACATTATTTATTTATTTATTTTTAGAGTCTTTAAAGTGCGACTTGTGCTTGTGCCAATCTGATTTCTTCAAACGAAAACTCGCCAAAAATACGATATAATATGATGTGAATTTAACCATATGAAGGGAGGATCAGTAGCGAGAAGAGGGGCGAATATTAGGCTACCGAGAGCACACTTCTCACATTACATGCACTCGGCTTTTGCTGAGCCGTGTTTTTCACGTGAAAATATGTGTTCGGTTTTCCATGCGCAGGTGCAACACGCCCGAATACTCGGCCATGTAATTCCTCGATTCCCGATTCCCGTGGCCTTTATCTATTGCTTCCTTTCACCCAGGCAGCGCATTTGCTGTGCTATTTGCTTAGCTGTTCAAGAACAATGGTAACAAAAAAAAAAGGGAGGACAGAGTGGAAAACGAACTGAAATGAAGTGAAATGCGTGACCCTGGCGGCTCACCAACTCAAATTTTACACCCAACACATTTTCTTTCCGTTCTGTTTCCATTCCATATATCTAACTATCTATTCATCCATCCCATCCCATCCATTTCCAGCTGTTGTTTGTGGAGAGATTCGAGGTATGCCTCGGATCGGGTTTTTGTTTGATTTCCCATTGTCCGACGAGCAGGTAAAAATGCATTTTCTGACACTGGTCCGTCAAATGATTTCCACAGGTTCCAGTTTCCAGGTAACGAAATATACCTGACCAAATTCCATTGCACAACGTGGTGATATCTCTTTTGGAAATTTCATATACAGAACTCTGATTTTATTAAGCTTTTATTGGTTTAATAAAGCGGAATACATCTTATCGATATGGAACATAAAAAACGGTTTAATGATGGCTTGTCTCGCTTTGTAAACTTGTTTGTTTTATGCAAATGAAGTTCTATCTAAAAAAAAACAATTTAGTATTTTTAAATGTAACTATTTGATGGTAGCATAAGCCCATTAAGATTCACAGTTTCTGCTGTTCTACTGACCGAAGCTTTTCAAAAAGAAAGACTTTCCCCGAAAGAAAAACAGTATTTTTCCCATCCAAAATCGCAATGTGTTACCAAAAACGTAAACCTAACCAAATTTTGATATGTGATTGGTCGACTTGTGTGGATGAATGAGGTGTGTTGAAATGTTTTGTCGCCGGCAGTAGAAGAAAAAGCCAAAGGTATTTCCATATGTGCATAATTAAGAGATGCAAGCCTGGGAAAATCTTTCATTTGAGTTATGAGAAGACAAAGCTCAGATTTATGTAATGCATCATTCCACATTCGAATAATTAACATTATGCCTTCTACGCTTCTTCTCTTCGCCATCCATCCATCCATCCAACCATCATCATCAACTTGGTCTACCATCTTCAGCGTTTCGTGAGAATGCGCAACTTAATTGAGTTTCAATAAAACGTTTTAATTTGACCAAAGAGAGAGGCAGGCAACAAGACCTGGCCAAAGGAATTTTGTACGCCAACGCCTCGGCTGCAAAAACGAAAATTAAATAAAAATACGAGAAAAACCGAGCACAACATACTGCATATACATATACAAAAAAAAAAAAAAAAAAAGGGAGCAAAAGGGTCTACTACTCGCGAAGAATGTAAAATGCAAGCGGAATGCACAATAAATATTCGCTACGCTTTTCGGGCAGCCAAGATCTCATGGGATGGGCATCGAGCGCCTCGGTCTCCTCATCACGGGAACCCTTGTTTCTTTCGAGCTTGTGTAACACAGAAAAGCAATCAGAGCAGGTTGCAAACAAGTTTTTAGCCGAACATCCGAAGGATGTACACCTATACATATATGAAGAGATATATATATACATAACATACGTATATAAGAAAAATGGCTGCCCTGGCGCAAGTTAAATGTGTCATCGCAGCAGCACAGATGAAATGTTGGCTTTCCCATTGTCATTTCCAGCACACATAGAGCATAGAGCGCATAGAGCATCGAGCCCCATGGCCAATGTGCTTAATGATCAGTTAATTAAAGTAATTGCAGCCTGGAAATGCTTTTTCCCCTTTTCCCCTTTTTTTCACTTTTCGAGAAGAAAAGAAAAGAAATGAAAAGACAAGACATAAAACGAAAAGGAAAGAAAAGAAAGAGAACAAGAACAAGAAAGAGCAAAAGGTAGAAAGCAAAGAACATTTTCAAGTGCAAAGCGTGTGAGCCAAGAGTTCAAATAAAAAAGTAAATTATTCCCCTGCGGCGAACGTTTTTGGTGTGTGTGTGTGTTTGTGTGTGGGCATTTAGAAACACGCACACACACACACACATGCCATGTCTGGAAAACAAAAGACTTAGGCAACGAACTTTTCTCACTCGACGGTTAATTCACTTTCTGATGATTAAATACGTCTGGGCATAATGTTTAATTGCCATTCAATTCAAGTTGCCAGAAATTGTTAGATCTTTTAAATTGATGGAATTTTTTCCAATCTAGAGCTTTGTATTTCTGCAAAAAAGTTTACATATCTCGTGTTAATTTAGTCGCTCTTGAGTTCACTTCCTCATTAAATTTACTTCCACAATCAATTGAAGTTGATCTTGTTTGAGTTCTAAAACAGCACAGCAGTTTCAGTTGCCTGATCAGTTTGCCTTTTTTGATCGGCAAGATCTTGGCGTTCGTTGTTAACAGAGTTTTTCTAGCTTTTCGTCGACAGCCACCTCTTTTCCAGAGGAGACTACACATGTCAACCGATCCTGGCTGGCTCTTTCTTTAACTATCTTTGGGCAATTACATAAAAGCGCTTGGCTCTTAGCCCAAAACTGCGAGATGCCAGTTTAGTTTTTTTTTTTTGTCTTGTTTCGCTTATATATATATATATATATAAGACTCTTGGATCTCGGGATCCGTGGGTTATTTTACTTTGCTTATTCGCTTTTAGCTCTTTCTCTTAGTTGCCTTGCCTTGCCTTGGTTTTGGTTTTAGTTTTGGTTTTGGTTTTGCGATGATCATCAAAGGCACGATCAAGCCAATGGCCATGCCATGTGTATATGTGCTGGCCCCTCTTTCTGTAAGCCATTTTTTTGGTTTGTTTTTCTTTTTGATTTGGCGATAAGATCGCTTTGAACTTTTGTCTTGAGCTTGAGCTATTAGAGCTGTTTTTTTTTTTTCGGTCTTGTGGCCCAGGCCAACTGATCCTCGGATCGTTTACGGTTGATCCATGCTGATCCATTTACCACATTTTCTTGATTTGGAATCGCTCTCGTTGTTGGCTTTCCTCTCTGCGTTCGAAAAACCTTAGCTTATTTTATGTGGCTCTTTGCGATCGCTTGCTTTTCCGCCTGCCAGCTTGTTTGTTTAATTGACTTGATTGCCAACAGTTTGGTTTTAGTTTTGAGTTGAAACGATCCGACCACACGAAACACAACTATTTGTGCCTTTTGCTCATGTCAAATGTCATGTAGACGGGGGTCTCAATTTTGTCTCTGCCATCTCAGAACAATGAGTTTGATTTATATGGCCAAGGAGCCAGCCACAAATGCGGAGAAAAAATCATTTCTCGCTTGCGGTTTATGACATGTTAATGAGCAGCATCTCTTTTGGGTCGAGCCACGCCCCCTCAGCATCCCCCTTTTACGGCGGAAATTTCTTTTGATGTATGAAACTGTTTTTTGTTTTTTTTCTGTTTTTTTTTTTTTTTTGATGAGTCAGTTGAGCCGAACATTAAATAAAAGGCAACAATAATGGCAAATAAAAATGAGTAGACGCGCAAAACACGAGAGGAGTTTTTGGAGAAATTTGCCGATATTAACTTTTTTACATGCTAATGGATAACAAAAAAAAAGGCATAAAAGCCAACTTTCTGTTACTAACGTTTGCCATAGCTGCATACATCTATTCCGTTTCCGTTCTTCCCTTTGCTGACCAAACACAGATGCCAGATATAAAAAAAAAAAAAAAAAATATACAACCCAAATAAAATCCAGTTGATCGCTGGAAATAGTCGAAGCATGAGTCTTCGCCTCGAACTGGTTGGAATGCAATTCGATCTTAGCTTTTTGTGTGTTCTTGCAATGTATTTTTTTTTGTGTTTTTTTTTTTTTTAATTATGCCATGTAGGTTTCGGCCCGCTTCACAGACTCGTAAAAATCGTTGACGACAGTCTGTCAAAATATATGGATATAGCGATCGTTTCACCGACTTCAACTCTCCGAACGGACTCTCTATTTATAATAACTCAAACGGAGTTATGCGTTGCGTACGTGCCGTTTGTTTTGGCCGCATTTGATTTATTGCAGAGACAACAGAGAAATAGACAAAAAAAAAATTAAAAAAAAAAAAATGCTGAAATAAATAACAGACAGCACACGGAGGAAACAAAATACGAAAATCGACATACGAAATACGAAATACGAGATACGAGGCGAGTGAAAATCATGCGAACCGGGCTAAAGGCACGAACCAGAGACTCCCAGACTCTCGTTTAGGTTCAAACCGATTTGCCAGGAATGTCGCTCGACAACGAGCCCGTTTTGATACGATTCGCAGCAGAGAAGACTGCAGGCCGAAAAAAAAAACTGCAGACTGGAGACCGCAGACTGAAGGCTGCAAGACTGAAGATTGTGCGGGCGCTTTTGTCTGGCCGAACAACAACAACGTTCCTCCCTTTTGTCTAGACGAATTTCGAGTTAAATTAAGAAGAGAGTACACAGCAAGCACACCATCAAAATCCATTGTCCTTGAAAATGATCTCTTGTTTGACATATGCAAATGCCACAGAGACATAGAAATACATCAATTATGTTAACTTTATAGCCAATATCAGTTGAGCCATTAACTATTTTAACTATTTTAACATGAGAAGTTCATATGAGAAATGTTTGCATTCAATTTAAAATTAAAATTTAAACTTTACTTACGCGCAGTAGGTTTTGCCATTGAGTTGTGTAACGCATGTGCCGCCATTCTGGCAACCGACACTTGTGCAGGAAGCGGCCACCAACGCGGTATCTGAAAGGATAAAAAGTTGAAAAGTTTATCGTTAGTTATTACACACTACTAACATTCCCAATTGAGTTTATTTCTGTTTATCAATGCTTTATAAATGCCAAAAGCTAAACGCCATATCTGTAAGATCATGCTAACTTGTCGCCCATTTATGTCTACTTAACATGCCACATGGTTGCAAGAGGTAAAGAGACAGACATGCTACATACAACATTCTTGTTCTTTTCTGTTTTGCAGAAGATCGAAAGAGAGAGAGAGATCGCACATATATGTATATGTATGTTGTTGCTGCCTTTTAAGGGCAAACGGGCGGCATGTCAAAGTCACTGTCTTCATCATTATTATCATCATTGTTGCCAATCACAGACAAAAAGTTCACTGCACTTGAACTGCCAAGCGCTGCAGAAAAGTAGTTGGATAAGAAAAAGAAAACTGAAACGTTTGCAATCAAATCAAATTATTATTAAGCATATATTACACATATGTACATACACACTCGCACACACACACACACACACACACACACACAGAAGCAAAGAGCGAAGGAGCACACACAAAAATTATGCTTATTCCATTGAAAAATATCTGGCACACAAAATTAAACAAACGAAGCCGCAAACAAGCGGCAATCCCCGCAAATTTCACTTCACCTCTTCAGGTTCAGTATATAAATTAGTTATGAACAGATTGGCTCAGAATGCTATGTACTTTTCAATTGTGCAAAAATAATATTTTCCTAATTTCATCTCAATGTAATCATATTTTGTATGAGCGACTTTCGATTTTTTTTTTCTTTTTTGGTTTAAAGCTGCACTCATAACGCTTTTCAACACCTTCGCTGCTAATATCTTGCGCCCAACTGTGCTCTATATATGTTTGCTAATTGGGCGTGTGGCGATTTCCTGCAAAGCTGCAAAGAGGTCTGAATACAAAAAAAAAAAAAAAAAAAAAAACTCAGCTGAAAACAGTTCTTCCAGGGCGATTTGGTTCATTTCGAGGCGACGACAATAAGTTTTGATTGCCAACGTCAGGCGGAGATAAATAAATCGCTTTGTCTGCCGAAAAGGGGCGTGGCATAAGGGCGGCTGTGGGGGCGACAGTATATACATATGTATGGGGTCTATATGAACGCCGATACACACACACACACACATACAATATGAATGAGTGACCACTGTACACCACTGTCTTGCAAATCAAATGCAAAAAGGCTTAAGCCAAAGCGCCAAATTGAGTGCACAAATTGAGCATTTCCAAGAATAAATGTGCGCCGACCAATATAGTTTCAAATCAAAGGAACTATATTTACTTTATTGGTATAAAGGCCAAATATTTGTTGATCGACCAAATGAATAATGAATTTTGTAAGCACACTGTGTACGCTCACCGTACGCGTCTCCTTTAAACATTGATGATCGATGGCTTGTGGACAAGACGTGGCATAAATCGCAAAGATATATATAAATATAAGTGTATATATATATAGATGCCTGATTAACTGGCTAATGACAATGCATAAATAAAGCGGCGAGGAAGCAAAAAAAAAAAAGAGATAACTTCAAATTGAGTCACAACCAGTGTGTGCACAAATGTTGCAGAAATTTATGCAAAAGGAAAAATATTGCAGCATGCTCAGATGTTGCTCTGCATTTGATTTGATTGTCTTCGCTGAATGTGTGTGCGCGTTTGTTTGTAAACTAATTGACCTCAATTAGTGTAAAAAAAAAGAAAGAAAAAAAACACCAAAAACAAATGCAAAAATAGACAAATGCCACAAATCCAACAGATATATAATATAGTGCAAATCTGCAAACATTCGATATCTTTCCAACTTTTGATAAACAAAATCGTATTGAAACTAAAATATATTAGCGCACTAACTGTTAGCCGACAAATGTGTGACAAAAGTGGCCAAGTGGAATGGGTAAATGGGTCTGAAATTGAATTTATACACATTCCAGGTAAAGATCACTTAGCTTTAGTGGGGTTTTTTTTTTTTTTTCGTTCGTGAGGTGTGGCCTGGGCTTATGGCTCTGTTTAATTAATTTGCCGGCAGGCGAGAAGGCGCGATAGACAGAGAGGGCAAAACACATATGTTTGGGCAGCACTCAACGCTTCATCGACAGAGCGTGAAAAGATTTTCAGTTTTTCAGTTGGTTTTTTTTTTTTTTTTTTGGCTTTTTGTAGATGGGTTTTTATTGCGTGTGATTTACCACCGCACATGTAAAATCAACGTGGAATCGCTTTTGGCCGGCATTTATGCGCCGCTTAGGCAGATGCTTCTTTACCGACAAATGAGCTGTTAATTGCTTGAGTTGGCTCAAATCGAGTTAAGACCTAATTAAACTTGCTCAACGATATGTGTAATAGAGATTGTCGGTTTTTAGTTCGCATAGTTAGTTTGGCGGCCAAGTGCGGGGATCTCTCAAAGTCACGACAAAGTTCGTTCACAATCAACGATGAAAGCAGGCGTGACTGTGACTTGCAAATATCTGTGATATTGATCGATGAAAATGACACGAAAACAGAAAGAAAATGTTGCACGTTATTTTTCGTTTTTAATATTTAACTAAGTTGTTACTAAAAATATCCCTTACCAACTGAGAAATATTGTCAAGCAACTATTTGCGCCATGAAGCGATCAATGAACCACTTGTAATTACCCCAAAAAAAAAAACCATTTACATACATCAAACAAACATGAACGACAAAAAAAAAAGGAAGCCAAGACAATAATGAAATATCTCTGCTATTTTTTTTTTCTTTTTTTCTTTACAAATGCTGCTTATCGAATTTAAATTTTTCGCATTACCACATACGAAAAGAAAAAACTACAATGAAAAAGTGGCAAACGCTATCAGCATAATAAGCAACAACAGCTGCGACAACTAAAACAAAAAGCAACCACACCAAACTAAAACAAGAAAAGCACCAACAAACACAAAAAAAAAAAAAAAAACAGCCAAACCACGGCCAAAAATTTCTCACGCTTTTCTCTAAGCACAATATATATATATAAAAAAAAAAAAACATAAAAAAACGAAAACATATCAACAAGAATGTCAGCAAGTTGGTATATCTAATAAAACGGCAAAACAAAATAAAAGCCTAAATTAAGCATAGATTTTCTCTGCACTTCGGAAAAGCGCAAAAATGCCACGTGCAACCCAAAAGGATAAGCAATCCTATTCTATCTACTTGCAACTGAAGTGGGAAACTATAGGACCAGATGCTTTTTTTTGGCCTTATCGCGGCCATATAACACCATTACGCTGGGCCCACTTTCTTATCGAAATTCAGTTTGTTCTCAGGCTGCCTTCATGTTTATTCATGATTTTTTATTCGGCGACAATTTCGCCACAATTCGTAATTGGATTTGAATAAAGCCCGGATGCAACAAGTCATCAGACACATAAATTTATGTGTAGGTGATTAAAAAAAAAAAGTAGTTGTGATCTTAGCTTAACTATGCTAAACGATCTCGGTTTATTGTGCTGTACAAACAATACAACTTGAAATGGAAATACATAATTATATTCATCGAATCGCCAAGCTACTGTTCTTTTTGGCCCACCTAAACGTTTCTTTGAAAGGAATCTTTTGTTATTTGCCGAAATAAATTTACTTTAATTGCTTATTGATCGTTTAACCCCCGCAACATGTATTTGGCTACCAATTCGGCACTCTCAAGTATTTCCATCTACGATTGATCTCAGGCTTACACTCGTTCATTTATGCACATTTTTTTTTTTTTTTGTATTCGAAGTGTATTATGGCGAGCGAGAAGATGATAAAAGAAATTTTCATACACAATTTGCGTCGCAAAAACTGCAACTGTGATAAGCTGCCAAAGAAAACGAAGCGATCATCGAGCGATCATTATTTTTTTATATGGGAACTGTCCGTTCGGCGAATGATCACAAATTGCTGCGGGGGCCAGCAATAAATAAGAAACAATACTTTTGCCTACATAAATGTGTAATGGCAAATAGAAAATTGGTCAAAAGCAATACAGTGGCGGGAAAATTAAGAGCAACTCGAATATCATTAAAAAGTTCGATCGTTTGTTATTAAAAGGTGAAGGTAAACTCTTCTTTAGTTGCAAGTTGTATACTTTTTTGTGTTATATTTAAGTGCAAGCTATCGAGAGGAGGAGTTCATTGACCCATAATCCTAGTTTTTTTTTGTTGCTAAATTGAAAAGCATACATATTATTGTGGACTTGGCTGTAAGTGTAGTGGCAAGTTGCCGAGCGTCTTGGAAAATGAACGGCCTGCAGAGGCGTTGTAACAACAGCAGCAGGCAACAAAATGCGGAAAGATTGTAAAGTGTTAATGAAAAAAGTAGCCGAGATCGTTGGTGAATCGAGTAGCAAAAGGGGCGCGAGCGGCTGGAAAAAGGGGGAGTGGCACTCAGGGGCGTTGGGGCGTGGAGCGGCGGGGCAAGTCGTAAAACGAATAAACGAGTGTGGGAACCGAACGTCAACGAAACACACAACGTCGCGCTCTTTCTTTTCGTCTTTTTGGGTTATGTGGCATGGAATTTTGCCTTGGCTCGCTCCCCTCTCTCACTCTCTCTCTTTCCAACCCACTCTACCCGTCTTTGTCACTCCATCTGCCTCCATCTCTTTCGGCCCTCTATCTCTATCTCTGCTAACCCCTTTTGTTTGTTTGGTCCGAAGCGTCTGAAGCTTCTGATAGATTAATAGGCCACTGTCGTCGGCGATAGCAAAAAAAAAAAGGGAAAAAACGAGAAAAAATCGGACAAAAATATAGAAAATACAACTCCAATGCCCGCCCCTCCCCGCCACAGCTGCCACAGCCTAAGCCATTCATTCGTATAATTTTGGGGCAACATGGGGGAGGAAGTATGTGGTTTTTGCGGTCTACGATATTGCTATTGCAACATATGTTGGAATTAGATTTCGGATTAGACGATCGTTGAAAAAGGGGCGAATAACCGAAGGGGAAGTGCCTGTGAATGTGGTTTATGGGCACCCTGATTGATGTCTTCACTTGTAAATATTATAATATATAATTTGTTAATAGAAAGAAACAGGAAACTTATTACAGCGCTAGCTGTTCAATTCAAACGGATTGTTTAGCAGGATTGTTTATAATATAACCTAATAGAATATATTATGAACTTCATTGTTAACATTGAAATTGTCTTTGATAATGAAACTAAGTGTGGTAAGTAGAAAAAAAACCCATTTACAAGACGCAAAACTTTTCACAGTTGAGCGCTGTTTCCACTTGATGATCATCACTCCGTTTTCCCCCGCCGGTTTTCCACGACGACTCGCACTTTATTTTCCCACACGAGAAGCTCGGATGATTAGCATAATGCTTAGCCAAATGAAAGATAATATTATGGGAATAATTGACCTACCCGACGATGTAATTGAGTGCATGATAAGAGGGGGGGTTGGAAAACGTTTTGGCAGGGAGGATGAGTGATAAACAGCCCTCCGGAAAGGAAGGACACACAGCTGCAGTTGTAAGTAATCTATATGCATGTACATAAGTATATGGTTTTTTTTTTCTTGTATTTTTGGTAATTGAAGTGCACTTGAAAACATATGCGACACTTTGACAAAATCCGCCCTCGCCGGGGCAAAAACATATAAAATGCGTGCAGAGAGGGAGAGAGCAGAGAGAAGAGAAGAGGGAGAGAGTGAGAGAGCAAGAGCTGGAGTTCAAGAGGTCGAGGCTGAAGGAAATGCGCGCCAAACTGAAAAAAGGCCGCGCAGGCGCACAAACAAAAAGGGTTGTTGCTCGGAAATCCATAAAAATAATGGCATATGAGTGATATTGTATGGAGTCTCCTCTCTCTCTTTTACTCCTCTTGTCTATATGTACTTTAAATAAACTGAAGCATTTAACACTTCCGGCAGACAACAAAGCAGCGTGTGAATGTTTAGTTAAAGTTCCGAAAACGACAAAACTGAAATGGATGAAAGAAAGAAAAAAAAAAGGCCAGAGTCTTCAATTCATATTTACTTTCCACCTCTGCTAATTTGTCAACGAAGGAACGCCGGTTCTTCTGGCGCCCTAGCAAATGGCCTTATGCAAATGTCGCGCAGGTTGCCAGCACTAAGGGAAAAAGTCAAAGAGAAAGATGCATCCGCGAGATATGGCTACTAATCAATGCTAAGTGAGCGTTCAGATGAAGTGGAACGCAGTTGCTAACAATCATGCAGCCATAAAAAAACTGGACTTTAAATTCCAGATATGTACATATGTACCTAAAATCGAAACTTAGTTATCTTATATTTATAGTTAAAACTTCAAATCGTTCGTTTGGGAATCGCAAGCCAAAACAGAGACATCCTTCTTACATATTTCCTTCAAGATTCTCATCTTAAGTACTTTATAGAGCCAGCGAGTGTCAGACGCTTGAAATTTGAGATACATTTTCAAGTGGCAGCTTGAAGCATGTGTTTATCTCAGTGTTTGTGTATCCTGCAGTTTCAAAGGGGCCTTTTATTTATCTTAAGGATCTATCAGGGTATCCAGTTACCTTTAGAATGTATCTAACCTTTAGCTGTACGTGAGCAATAATAGTTTTCCAATTTATAGTTATATAACCCATATCTGTCAAATTTGCAATTAATTCTTTTATCTTTGCTTATGTTTTGAGTGAGGGTATCTGTAATGATTCTAAGACTCCCAAGACCACCATGAAAGAGTATCATTCGCCATCATATCGTCCCGTATCTTTCTGCATGGCTTCTTCCTTCGACCAGCGATCATTACTATTATTATTATTATTATTATGCAAGCCAAAGTATCTATGCATCTCTTAAAGTCAAACCACTCACTTGAGCTTGGACCGATCTCTATTCTCCCTCTCCCCCAGATGATTCTCAAACACGCATGTGAAGAGAAAAATATAAAGATGGAGACGGAGACTGAAAAAGACAAGGAGATGTCGGCGGAGAAGTAGGAAGAGACGACAAAGTCGTAGCAATTTCAGTTTCAACTTGAGAAGACGACGAGCACACGATCGGCGACTGTCGTCGATCCGCTCAAGTGTATATAATGATGATTGTCATTTTTCATTGCCTCCTCCAAAAAACAGGATAGAAGACGGAAAAGAGACGGCTATATAACGAGCAATAGAACGAGAAAGGGATAGGCCAGAGTCGGCCTGGCCAAGAACATGAAGTTTTTCTATGCCAACTGATTGCGTTTGCCCAGGAAATCGTAAATTTCTTTAATGACAGAGACCAGGGCATCGAAACGAAATTTCATTCGACTTAGCATACAACAGCAATTTTCAAATTATTTTTGAATTATTCTTATTGTTATTAAGGTACTGATATAATTATAAAATATTTTCAAGTTTTATATTCTTATAACAATAATACACGAGAAAGTATTGAGGAAAATTAAGTTTTTTTTATTATATTTTCATATTTACTATTATTAAGATCGATATTTTTCTACCGCTTTTCCACTTTTCAAAGACCGACCATATGAGAGATCTGTCTGTATAAGAGTATCGGAGTAAATCGCATGGGCAACATAGGGGGATTTCTAGGGGGCGTGGCAGGGGCGCAGCCTAAAAGCCCAAAAGCCTGGAAGACAAAAAGAGACCGGGCCAAAAACGAAGAAGAGAAACCAAAGCCAAAACCCAAAGCCAAAACCAAACCAAACAAGACACTTTGGGTAATATCTATAAAAATTGCTGTTGGTGTGTGTTTCTTAGAAGGGGGCAGGGGCGGGGGCGAAGGGGCGGGGCTGGGTCGAAAGGAGGGGTTCTTCTGAGGTTGTCAGCCTTTTTTTTTGTTTTGTTGTACCACTCAGATACTTCAAGAACAAGCCACACAAAGGAGAGAAGACCAAAGAGACCAGCCAAGAAAACCCAAGAAAACAGAAGGAAAAAAAAAAAAAAACTAAAAACTTGTTCGGTCAGTGCGTTCGTCGTCTCTGTTTGTGTGTATCTTGTATCTTGACTCGAATACTATCTGTGTGTGAGTACCTGTATCTACCGACTCGAAAATGTACATGTGTTGGCCATAAAGAAAACTCATTAAACTGGCCATGGCAGAAAGAGTAAGTCAGGGCGCACTAATTCGCCTGGCCATCATTAAAAGTCAATAAAAGCCGAGAAGAGAAGAGCAGTGTAGAGTGTAGTGTAGAGAGCCAAGTCAAGTTAAGTCAGTTCGAGCCAAGCCAAGACGAGCTGAGATTTAGAATCCATACAATCCATGGATTTTTCTAAACGGATTTAATTGCAGCCGACACATGTGAGGACTGTTTTCATAATTAGTTTGGCCAGCAAAACAGTACATACATATCTGTAGAGAAGAAAACCTCAATTCATTCGTTGGCCATTTGAGGCATTTTCCCAAGACAAAACTTGGAAAGTAGTTGTCAACATATATAAACTAGAGAGAAAGAGAGAGAGAGAGAGAGAGATGGGCTGGGAAAATGATTTTCATGTTTATGCAATGACTATGGGAACAAATAACAAATATCAGCCAAGACAGAGCGCAAAAACATTGTGGATTTCCGGAGAGCAAAGATTACCGAGAAGAAGACATTGCACATTGCCAAATGAAATTCTACCTGAAGAGCCTTGCCAATTCTGGTTTCCAAAGGTGTGTCCCGAAAAACAGGATCGAGCATCGAGCATCGGTATCGTCTGGAACGAAACGGAACGGAACTGCTCTGCCGCATATCCACCAATGCCATATCAAGTGACCAGGCAACAAGATTCCTCGACATCTTCTGCTTTACTTTGTTTTCTTTTTTATTTTTTTTTTTGAAGTTTACTTTATCACTTACAGGTTTTGTTTTTTTTTTTATTTTGGCCAAGCGAAAGGCAAGGAGTAACAGCAGATTTAACACTTGAGAAATTAGCCGATTTCATATACGAGTACCGTTTTTTAATTAAGTCTTCTTAAGTTACTGATGGGAAAGTTATATTTTCAAGTGATACTCCTGGTTTTTTTTTTTTGTCCCTGTTGGCCATCGTCGGCGGCGTCGATTAATTAATAAATGCGACAGTAAATGGTCGATAAGTGGTTGTCTCAAATTAATTGAGACGCCCAAATATGAGAGACTTTCACAATAATCTGCGTTTTTAAGTGCCGCGTCCTTGGAAATGGGTTTGCATTCGTGGGAATTGGCCTGGTTTTTTGCTTTAGGTGTTATAAATGCATCTCAGACATACAGTACAAAGTTATTTATATTGATGGAATTGAGGTATTGAGATTCGAATTCAATTTGAGTTGGTTATTAATGACTACCTTGGTTTTACTCACTAACTGAAGCATTCTTACCAATTGCTTCTCACATCTTTTAATGATCATTTAATGCATTATTTATTCAAATGTATAGTGTATGGTATTTATGGTATTTACTTAATGTTGCCTAGTTTTGACTTCATGTACTCTTCCTTTTTAAGAACATAAATCTAGGTATTGCTACCCTCATCTCTAGTTGATCCTTCAATTTAAGTGCCCTCCCTCCATTTTCCCCTCTTAAATTTTTATTTCCATTAAATTTGGTTGCAACTTTATGTGGATGATCCATTCCGACCATAAAGTGCACACTTTACGATCCATAACCATGGGCATGTTGGTTATGCATCGCCATACATGCCGACTTCATGCGCCAGAGCTACATACATACTTACGTATATATGTACATGCATATATAGTACTTTATGTAGTATATTTATATTGACTTGAAGTCTAGGCGAGGGCTAATTAGGGATCCGCCGTGTGCGTGACTTACGAAAGTCAAGAAATGTGTTTTCGGTTTTTACTTCTTTGGTTTTTGGGGTGCGCACAGGATATACAGGAAATAGCCGAGAGAGCGCGCAGATACAAAAGTATCTCTACTCTATGCCCGCTCATTTCCCTTCTCGCTCACGATACAAACAACAACACCATGCCGTGCGATGCCATGCCATAGCATATCGTAATTTGATCTTTGAACAAACAGCAAAAAGGACGCGCATGTGCAATATGCCAGGACTCAGGGGTTGCTCCTGCTGCTCCTGCTTCTCCTGCTGCTGTTTCACTTTTGGCTCCAGGAGCCCAGCTGTCGTTTATTCCAACTACATTCTTTCTATATGCGCCTGGTTGTGTACATATATGATGAAATCGAATGCGGTGGTTGGTTCTGGTTCTCGTTTCTCGAAACCGTTACGTGCCACATTAAACCTGCAAAAAAATAATACCCTAAATTTGTGGCTAAATGCAGGCGTTCGATCGCACAAAGTTGAACAAACTTGGATTGGAGCTAATGGGGCGTAAATTTGTGAGAACTTAATAGGTACAAAAATGTACATGAAGATTCGAGAGATTTTTGTTTTTTTTTTTGGTTTTTTTTTTCCATCTTCGAACACTTTTTTCTTAGCGCAGTAGTAGAATGAAGTGAACTGAATGCAAAGGATGCCCTTTTTGTTTTTGCAATATATCCTGGCATCAATTAACACTCTTATTATTACTACTTTCAGCATTTTTTTCACCTTTATATGCATATGCATTTGTATACTTTTTTATACCGTTTATTTAACTTTTACTACAACTTCCTTTGGCTAAAACTGCAAAGATCACACGATTACCCATGGCTAATAAAGCCAGAAAAAAAAAGAGTTTAGGAGGCGGAAACTCGAGCTCAGGAAATGCCCAGGTAAAAGTTATAAACATAATAGTTCAACGCTCTTCGGTTGCAGCTGTTAAAAAATATAAAAAAAATAGCAGAGATCATGGAGTGCGTAATAATAAAGTTGCCCAGTGCTCAGGGATCAAATTTCTAGTAATGATCATTTAATTGCTTTTAAACGTTTGATGGATTGATGGATTTCGATAGATTTTCGAATAATGAAACAACAAAAAATTCTCTGACATTATCAAATTTGTTTCAAAATACTATGATATCGAGCTGCATTCCCCATACTTTCTCATCGTTGAGCCGAGAATTCCGTCGAAGAGATTTCGAGTTCCATGGAAAGTTGACATTTTACTGGGGCAATCGACCCTAAGTACACCTACAACCGATCCGATCCGATCCGATACGATTCGGTGTTTGTTCAGTGATTAGACAACGACCGCTCCATATGCAAATACCCAAGTAAGCCCCATGTGCATGCGGCACAACACAGCGTGTGGAGGAGGAGAGTTCGCTTCCAAAGCTGGAAAGGAAGTTGGCCACTCACTACTAGCGAGCAAATAGCGCAGTGAGAAAACACAAAGGAAAGAGTGCCTAGAGTGCTAGGGGAATGGAAAAACTCGCCTTTTGCCGACGGTAAAAACGGTCTTTCTTGTTTCGAAAAGGTGGGTTTCCAAATCTGAGAGAGCATGCGCAGTCGGCGGAGAGCGAGACAGCGACAGCGATCGAGCGAGAGCGAGAACGAGATCAGCGAGACAACAAGGAGAGAGAGAGAGAGAAAGAGAGAGGAAAAAAAAACGACCACCTGTCCGAAAAGCGACAACAAAGCGAAGCCAAGGAAGACAGCGCAAAAGGAAGCGCGGTGAATACAAGCCATGAAAAGGAAGGCGAAGAGCGAAGAGGAGCTGCCCAAAAGGGAGACAAACGAAGAGGATCGAAAAGGGAATGGAGAAACACAGAGAACGCATTTGGGAGCGGATTCCGACGATTGCGTTTAAAGTGAAATTCTTTAAGGTAGGATTTGCAACAATCCTATAGGCTTATTAAGCAGATTAAGTAGCATCACTTCCTTTTTGGATTACAGTTGCATGGGTTTGCTCAGTCACTTATATGTGTTGCGAATGCATCCGATTTTATAGACCAACATTTCCTAGCTATGCAATGTAGCGATCTATCCAACGGGTTTAAGCGGAACTAGTCCAATGCAAATGTATGTATATTTTGTAATTGCAATTTTAGTTGTTTCATACTAAGTATGCTCCATTTAAAACTGACATCTAAGACCAAACAATTATGCGATTCAGTACTATTAGTTGAGATCCACATCTTTCAGCTATACAAGATCATCTTATCTCATAGTTTTGGTTCTGTAAAAAACCGTTCTTTGGCAAGCGTTTTGGAACGTTTTGAGCCTCCTGGAATTCCAGTTTGTGCACCCACCCTATTTTCGGGCGACCCCGCCTGTCACCCTGCCCTCCCCCCGCCTAGTTGTTCTGATCGGCGTCTCCGCTTTACTCACCAGTTCCGCGAACGGTGTTTGGCAAATTCGCAAACGCCAGCGTCAACAGCAGCAGAGGCAGCGACGCCGGCAGCGACGCAACGGCGTGCATTTTGTTAATCCAAAAACAAATCCAAGTGTTTGGTGCGCGACTGCGACGTCGGCTGCGCTGCGATTGCATTGTAATCCAGTTTTCCAGTTAACCACTTTTCCAGTTTTTCACCTCTACTCGCTTCTCGGTTTCTTTAGCGCTCCTCTTTGGTCTCTCTTTGAGGATATGTTTAACTGCGAGTTTAGGTTTAGTATGCTAGTCTCAGTAGTTTAAGCAATTTTTTGTTTTAGCGCGTTTGTTGTTTTTTTGTTTTTTTTTTTGTTTTTTATAGTTTTGAACTTCAGACTTTAAAGCTTTATTTGATAAACTAAGAGGAGGCACTCTCCCGACGACGGCGACATTTTCCGTTTTGAAACATAAAAAAAAAGTGGCAAAAAAAGAACGCTTTTCGTGTATCTTTTGCTTGCTTTTCTCTTCGCGAGGATCGAGCCACAAATTCAAATTCAAACCGACGCCGCACGCTTGCGTATTGCTCTCTTCCTCTTGCGCTTCTTGCACTCGGCTTTCGTCTCACTCTCACACACGCGCGACTCGAGGTAGATACACTTTTCGAAAATCCTTGTTTCTCTCCCTCTCTCTCTCTCGCTCTCTGTGTCGCTCTCTCGTTGCTATCCCTGCGACAGGCACTCCTTGCTCTTGCTGAACGGCTTTCCCGCTGGGGCCATCCTTTTCATTTCATTGCATTTGCTTGCTGTGTAATTGATTTGTTTGTATATCCTGTTGGCAGCGCGATTTTACGTGCGTTGTTGCACACACATTCAAAAAAAAAATAAATGTTGAGAACTGTGCTCTGCGCTTTCCAGGTTCGTCTGCCTAACGCTCGTCCGCTTTCACAACCGTTTCGTCCACTGGAAAAAAGCGATCTGTTTCAAATCGGCAGTGTGACCGCGTCGGTGCAAGAAAAAGATACCGTATGGCGGGGAGCCATTTTGGCAGCGCGCTCTTTCGCAGCGTTGCGAGATCGGTTGGTGAACAAATAACGTTAGCCGGGCTCCGAGCCGCTTGCATGAGTAGTTTCCCCATTTCGCCGAATGGCGCTTTAGTGCCGTCATAGCGGTATGTAGAAATTACGCTATGTAAAATGTAAAATTCGACAATGTAAGATTCGTAGAAATTACGCTATGTATAATGTAAAATTCGACAATGTAAAATTCGTAGGCACTGGAAAAAAATGTGCATAAATTTGATTGAAAAACGCACTTGTAGCATTTTTTAAGTATTTTATTTTCCTTTTGTTCTCGTATCTTTATTTCAACTAATTTGAGTTGTTCTCGACTTAAGTTAGGTTTTCCCGCAATACGTTCTTAGTTTTCATTTTCCGTACCTTTTTTTTTCGCAACTCCGCTTCCTGCAATTATCATACTTTACTTGGCTTAATAGGATTTCATTTGAATTTCATTTCGTTTCGTGTGTAACGTCTATATAATTGAACGCTTAATTGAATCGTTTGACAATTATCGAAAACAAAAAAAAATATGTAACACCATACTTATCTCCGATTTTCGGAACGCTATCCCAGTTAAAAAGCTCGGCGCAATTGGCCCACGGAAAGAATAGAATTAGATTCGAGTGTATAAATCAGTTTAAACGAACGGGCATTATTTTTAAGCATTTTCAGAATTACTTTAGATAAATACATACATATGTATATTCTCGAAAGAAACAAAAAATAAAATATGAAACAATAAATTAGTTAATTAATTACAGTATTGGCTTAGTGAATTAAGAACCCAACGAGGAATCATAAGGCAGCATTTCGTGTTAAAAATTGAACGCTTTACACTTAATTGCGTTTTTTTTTTTTTTGGTAGATCGCTCAAATGTTTTACAAATTGTTTCTAAGCTTTTTAAGTTTTTCTTTTTACCTTTAAAATTCTTCATTTACGTCTATAAATAGGCTTAAACCTAAACTAGGCAGACAAAAAAAAAAAATTACAAACATTCTCTCTAATCTTAGCTAGTCATTTTTTAATTCAAGCGTTGACATACACATTTATGCTCTATATATATATATATATATATATATATACGATATACAATATTTCATTTGCTTCTTTACATAATTGATTTAAGTTCAAATATCATTTACGCGCTTAGGGCTAGACAAAAAAATATTCAACTTTTCACATGGATGCTGAAATGCTGTGCCACTGAAAACCCGATCAAAAAGTTGGAAAGTGGGAACTATATATATATATATATATATATATGTTGGTGGTTTTTCTAATTTTATTCACTTTACTCGTAAATCACCAATATTTGGACATCTTTTTGTTTTTAGTTTTTTGCGGCTTGGGGATTATCGATTAAATTGCAATAATACTGTAGCATCCCGTAAAAATATAGTTTTCAATTCAATTTCAATTTTGTTTGTTTGTGTGCAAAATAATAGTTATATATGTTACTTTTGGCTCTTCTTGACCGGGTCACAGATGCAGCACAGCACTTAATCTAAATATTTTCTCTCACTGCATTCAGTTGGTTTCGTTTGATGTATACGTAATTAAGTCTAAAAAATTTGATAAATTTTGGCTTAGAAAATTGTTTTTGCTTTCTGCTGCTGCTGCTTTACTTTTCATTTTCGTTTGCTTTTATATTATTATTATTTTTGTTTTTTTTTTTAGTTCCAACTAACTACACAGGCTTTTTGTTTTGTCATAATGTATATAATTGAATTGATTTTCGGTTTCGTTTTAAAATTGTATGCAACACGCTGTTTAAAATGAACTTTTCAAGTTTTGTAGTTGTTTTGTGTTTTTGTTTTTACATTTCTGTTCGATACGCGTTTCGTGTTTAATTGATATACGATTTTTTACTCGATAAGTAGCTTAAGATTTGCACTAGTTGATATAATTTGCCGCTGCGAAACTCATCGAGCTCAGCCATAAAATAATTAACGCTATAAATCACAATACGGTTTTTGTTTTCTTCTGTTTTTTTTTTTTGTGTTTTGTTTTTCGTTTTTATACACATTTCTTTTTTTTACTCAAGGGTGTGTTGAACTCTTTTCTCTTTTTTTTTGTTTTTGGGAGCTGTACGTTACAAATTTACAAACGAAAGCAGTCACATTCTTAGTGCTCGAATTTCAGCCATATCAGATAAATCCAAGTCAGTTGCATTTACAACCCAAGATCTTTTCGAAAGTTCAGCACACCGCTTGAATCAGAATATTACGCTAATATCGATGGACAAAAAAAAAAAGTTTACACACTAGATGTTCGGCTTTTAAATACATTTATGAGTTATGCTAGTGCCTTCTATATATATATATATAATATAGAAAGATGTGTGTGTATATCCTTCTTTGTAGTTTAAACATGAGTGGCCAGAGGTCCTTTCTGCGTGTGTCCTTTGCCATTATTCGACAATATAAACTGACCGGACGGACTCTGGGCGCACTGGCCGCTGTTGCCGACGCCGCCGCCCGCTAGGGGCGTGGCCGCCAGTGTATTGCTGCTGGCGGTCAAGTTGGAACTGCTGCCGCTGACGCTGCCACCAGCTGCCACGCCCACGCCCACGCCGCCGCCACCGCTGGGCGTCGAGCCACCGCCTCCGCCGCCATTAATGTTCACATTTCCCACGGGACTTGTGGTGATCACAGCGCCGCCCACAAAATGCTTGAGTCCGCCGTTGGCGTGATGGGCGTGGCCGTGGCGAGCGGCATGATAGGGGGGCGGGGCGGGCGTGGCCGCCGGATTGGCGGTGCTCGGCGGCGGCAGGGGCGGCAGTAGCGAGGAGTTCGTCCTTAAATAGGGATTACCATAGATGGCGCTAAAGCGGCTATCGATGCCATTCTGCAGCAGCGGTTGTCCTGCGAAAGTCGTAGAGATCACATCAGTTTCATTGCCTAAATATATATAACTATATATATATATATTTGTAAACTCACCGAGAAATCCGTTTGATTGCTGCGACTGTTGAATCTCGTGCCGCTGATTGCGCGGCAAACTGGCACCGCCCCCATTGCCAGCACCGCCCCCATTCACGGTGGCAGCCGCCGAGTGGGGCAACGTGGCCGAGTTCATGCCACCGTTCTTCAACTTGCCAACGCCGCCGCTGCCCACCACCACGGCAGCACCCTCACCGCCCGGCGGACTATAGTCGAGGGCATATTCAAAGTAATGGGCATAGCCATTGGCCTGTGGACTACCCTTGTAGGCGGTCTCCTGTTGATTCTTTAGATTCTTAATGTGACACTGTCGATTGTAACGATCGCCACCGAAATCGCCCGAAAAGCGCTCATCGAACTTAACGGGTCCGGCTAGTGGCACACCAAGTGTGGCGCCCTTCATCTGAACATCGGGCATCGGTGATTGGGTAAGATTAATGGCCAGTCCATCGCCGCCCGCCTCCGAGTATTCCACATCATAGGCCTTCGAGCGTAGCTCGCTCTTCAATTCGTTTAGCTTATCACCGCCGCGTGATGCCTCCGGTATTACATCCGCTGGCATGGGCTTCTTGCGACTGCGTCGCTTGCGGTACACGATAATAATCATTACGATCATCAGAATGATGGCCACGCAAAACATGGAGCCCATAACGACCAGCAGAACGGGTATGTTGCCCGGTTCGCGTAGCAATGTTATAACCAACGAATCACCGCCATACGAATTCATCACTGTACAATTGTATTTGCCAAAATGTGTGGCCTTGCTATCGCGAATAATCAAGGCCGCTCGCACGCCCTCCGGCAAATGATGCTCCTCGAATATATATATATCCGGATCGGCGCTGCTCATATTGATAATCTTGCCCTCGAACGACCAGAGTATATGCTCCGCCTTCGGTATGCTAAAGGCCAAACAATCGATCTTAACGCGACCACCAACTCCGCCAAATTGCACCTTGTGCGATGTGATAATCGGTGCCCTTTTCACGTACAGCGTTGCCTCGGCACCGATTTCGGGAAATCCATTGACCACAGCCTTGCAAAAGTAGCGACCTGCCGTTTCGCTGCTCACTTTCAATTTCAGTTCCGCTGCAACGCCAACAACCTGCGCGAGATTGAATTGTAAATTGAATGTGTTAGCAGAACGAAAGTTTGACGCACCTGATCGGAGTTCTCGCTGATCCATTCGATTTCGGGCTCCGGATTGCCAGCCACATCGCAACGCATGCTAACGGTGGCGCCCAGATCGGCTTCCACGCTAACGGGACGCTGGCGAAAAACTGGACCAACTGGTTTGGTTTAGGAAAACGTGATCTATTAGCATGGCATGTACTATCATCACTAATGGCCATTGAGTACTTACAACTAATGTCCAGTTTCTTGCTCTGTTCGCTCTTGCCCACCGCATTAACCACCTCGCACTTGACTATGGCATCGTGATATTGCCTCGAAACATTGTGAATGATCTGAAAGGAAATCGATGAACTTTAACAACTGGTTTTTAGCGCTTTTCCATTGACTTTTGATGCACTTACCATCTTAGTGGTAAAGTCTCCGGTCATTAGCTCATCGTTGATGAACCAACGATAGCTGAGCTCATGCGGATTGGCGTCGGCCTGACAGCTTAGTATTACCTCGGCGCCTTCGGGAATTTTGCCACCAGCCAATGCACCACCCACAACCGAAACGATGACCTTGGGCGCATATTTCACCTCGAGCAGCAGTTTGGCCGATCTATAGGTTCGATCGGCGGTATTTTGCGCCTGGCACGTGAACGTTGTGTTGTGATGCTCCTTCTTGGGCGCCAATTTCAGTATCGATCTGGCTGTAATTCGACGCGAATCGGCCAGCGGTTCCTTTACATATTCAATACCCTTGGTTAGGACATTGCCCAGTCCGTCAATCCAAGTGATTTCGGCTGCGGGCTTGCCGCCCTGCGACACGCACTCCAATTCGATTTCACGATCTTCGGTGGTCACCAGATAGTCACCTTGCGTGATTTTCGGCGCCTCGGGCGGAACGAGAACGGTTAGCTTGGCGAATCGCGAACGAATACCCTGCTCGCCCTGTGGACCTGGACCCACTTGACACTGATACTTGGCATCGTCGTCCAGCATTAGCGGATAAATGTCCAATGAGAAGTCACCCTCCTCATCGCTGCCGACCATCGAGTAGCGTTCGAAGCCGCTCAAATTGCGATGTTGGCCCAGACCGAAGTCATCTTTGGTCCATTGCAGGGCACCAACTTTCTCCATAACCCGGCATGGCAACGTTACGCGTGAACCAACGACGGCCGTCTGATCCTGCGGCTCCATGGCAAAGTGCTGACCACCATTGTCGCCGCCCTTCGGTTTGCTTTCATCATTCGCTGACGATGCTGCCGCCGATGAGGAGCCACTCGACGAGGATGAGGATGAGGAGGAGGAGGATGAGTCACCGTGGTGCGAGCTCTGGCTGGACTTGTTCTTCTTCGATTTGGCGTGGACGGCAATCGGTTGGAGGAGCAGCGTCAGGATCAGCACAAGGATCAATGGCAGCACCAGGAGGCGACTGCTGCGCATTCGCTTCATTTTCAGCGGCAAATTGCTAACTCAGCTGAAAGAAATGGAAGATTGAAATATAAAGTTAGGCTTGCATTTATTAATAATGAAATAATTATATTGGATTTAGTGACTTTTGGAACAGTTGCATATGTAAAATTCTGTAAAAATTCTCTTGTTTTTTCAACTCTTTTTTTTCGCTATTTATGGTTTTCCCCTTAATTGAATTACAGCTTGCAGTTTCGCAATGAATGCAATCGGAATGGAAGCTGATGCCATAAAAAATATAATTACAAGCGAGTCGCTGGCAAAGGACATCCGACTGTTTAAAATCCCCTTTTCTTTTCGACCTTTCCACCTTTTACTTTTTTTTTCGTTTTTTTTTTTTTTTTTTGTTTTTACTTCTCGCATGGCAAACGAATGCAATGAAATTCGTTTTGTGGGTCAAGTTTAAGCCAAATGAAAGGCCAGTGTAGAGTGGAGTGTGTGGGAACGCTGGTATTACGAAGCGAAATATGTGGGCTTGTCAGTTGTCTGGATTTGTGGCATCAACTGCAGCGGACTGCAACTGCAACGGCCGCTAAGCCGTGAATGTAACTGCATTTGTGCACCGAAAGAAACAAACAAACAAATGACATCCAAGAATACATCTAAAAAAAAAAATACTATTTAAATTTGCCAAATTTTCTTACTACAAACTATTAACAGCTTACCCCGTTCTTTCACTTGAATCTACTCACTAAAAACTAAAAATTCGTTGCAAACTTTGAAGCCTTGTGCCGTTTGCACAATATTTTTCCAGCGATTTTGTAACGCGTTTTTTCACACATTCTGTCGTCAATTTTTTTTTTTTTTTTTTACTTTCCGTTGGGTTTGTGTACATTTCCTCGACTGAATGTGGGCCCCCATAAACAAACAGGCCGCCAAACATATGTATGACATATGGGACATAGGACCACCCCCTAGTTTTCCTTTTCATCCCCTTGTCAGTGGCTGTTTGGCCTTGGCATTTGCGGCTTTTGTTTGCCTTTCGCATTTTTCTTCGCTTCATTTTCTTTTTTTTTTATTTTTTTTTATTGTAGTCGGTACTACAACGCGCAGAATATTTAAAGCAGAAGTACAATTAAGTTTCACACTTATGAAAATAAATAAGTTAAATTGCTTTGTGGTGCATATGTACATATGTATATACGATATAAGTTTCTGGAATTGCTGGCAAAACAATTTAAACTCCTTATCGAGTGGCGCACGTGAGACATTGCGAGCTTGTTTTTCCCTTTTGCCACATCCTTGAAACAGTGGAAAGGAGTTTGCCAGTTTTTCCAGCCATTTTCTACCTTTCGCCATCTAAGCATGGGTTAATGCTAACGATTTCATCAAATTGGCACCACCTTCGCAGGGCAAAAAAAAAAAAACAAAAAAAAACAAAACAAGGGGAAACAATGAAACGGAAAACGAAAAAGCGCGCAAAATAGAACAAAACGCGCTGAAAACGCGCTCGAAACGCGCTTAAAACGCCAACGAAACGCGCCGAAGGACAGCATATACATACATATATCCGAACAATCCGTATCACTATCGCTTTAGCTGCGTCTATAGCTTATATACGGGCTATCCTTTTGCTATTTTCTGTGCTTTTTCTTTCTGTTGCTACACTGGCAATAAAATGTTAAGGGTATATTTGACTAGACGCATAAGTTTAAAGGAAATTTGATTTCCCATCTAACTTATTTTATTTGAAAAAGTTAGAATAATGGGCTAAACTAAAAAAAACGAGTGGCTATAGCTTGGACTAGTAGACTAGTAGTGGACTGCATTATAGTTTTCCAGGATATTTGCCAGTGCTATACATGTACGTACATATGTACCTTCTCGATTGTTTTCGCCCCGTTTTTTTGTGTGTGCTGCCTCTGCTGCCTCTGTTGCTTGTTTACCAGCGCCATGATTTACGGCATTTGCACTTTGACTGCGACTACTGGGCTCCACTGTCCGTATTTCGTGTCCGTCCGTATTTTGTCCGTCGCCCAGAAGAGTCGGCGGCATATATAGAGCCGGAAATGCCCGGCGTGCGTATATGCCAGGTGATAAAAAGGAAGGAGCAGGAGCAGGAGCAGGAGGAGGGGGGGGGGTGGGGCTCTGACAAAAGGCAAAGAAAAACTGTGGAAAAACTTTGGTTAGCTACTGCGCTGGCAGCAATATGCTTGCCTAAATTATTAAAAATTATAATAAAATTTTTATGACCATAAAAGGCCAGCGAAATGAAAGCGGCTTGGCTTGAGTGGAGGGCCCCCAATCCCCCAATTCCACCCCCCCCCCCTTCCACCCCTCCCCTCCGGCAGTGTGTGGCAGGACCCCATGGGTCCTTCGGCCAAAGTTGTACAGGAAATGACTGGACATGATTTTTCGTGCACACATAACTTTTGTTTTTAGTTGCGGTAGATTCTCGTTGGATAGTAAAAACCACTTCCCCGATAGTCTCTAGACCCCACACACCCCCCTCCCCACCACCACATTTTCACCATTTTCACCATTTTCTTTTGCGTGCTTGGGACCCGGAGGATTGGAACTTTCTTCTTCCTTTATCCCCTCCCCCCAGGCGACTTTGGCTTTTATGTACTTCCAGGCGAGACATTAAAATTACTTTCGGTCTGCCATCGCTGTGTCACTTGGTTTTTATTGTCCCCAAGATCATGAATTACTATAATCACTACGATTGTCCAGAGCTATGTGAAGTGGAGCAGGGAAAATATGAAGGTTTATTAACCTTCGAGTTAGATTCGTTATGTTTTGGATTGAGTTAAATGTGTGTCGTTTTTGTTAAGCATTGCATAATTTTCCGCTCGATGTTCCATTATCGTTAAGCAGCCCACTCGTTGGTTTCGTTAAATTTAGTGTTGGTGAATCGTTTTTAATGCGCATATTATGCGTTAATTGCCTGCTGACTGTACTTTTTTTTTTCGAAATATAACCATAATCAGGGCAGCGTACATTTTTCGAGACAAAAGTCGTTTCCCCTGCACGAGTAACCCATTTCCTTTTCGTTTCTGTGTCTTTTTCTCACACACACACACACACACACCCCCCCCCCCCTCCCCCCTTCACCCCCCAACTTTTCCTACATTTTCCAGAATTCGCTGCGTTTTGTTTTGTTTATTGTAATTGCTGACTGTCGGCGTTCTTGTTGCCTTTGTAGTTACTTGAGTTTGGTTTAGTTTAGGTACTACTGTTTTTGTTGCTATTGTCGAGAACGCACGTGCTGAAAATGCCACCAGAAAAGGAAAAGCGAGAGAGACAGCTATACTGACGACAGAAAGGGACAGGTTCAAAAAAAAAAAACCAGCAAAGTAGTTTAGGAATTCGGTGCAAAATGTAATGTTTATCCAAAGTTAATCAAATAAAAACGACACGAAGCAATCAATAGCTGATCAAATAAATGATTTATAATAATTGAAATTAAATTAATAATAGATGCTCTAAGAGTTTTTTAACACAAAAAACTGCGTACATATTGTTAGTTTGTTTTTCTTTGTGTAAAACGGCAACTTAAACCGGAGACAGGAAAAGCGGACAAAACACATGCCATGAAAACGCTAATGACACACACAAGCAAATACACAGACACACCTACACCCACACAAGTGCAGTGTCATAGAGACGGTTGGAAAAAAAAAGAAGGAAAAGGAAAAGGAAAACCAGGAGTGGGGGTGTTCCCAACATTATGTTAATTAGATCCCTCACGAAGGAATTTTCGCTGGAAATATCTTTCATTCCCAGCATTAGCATTGGGTAAACAAAAGTTTTTCCTCCTCTTTGGAAAACTACGCCACACACACATACTAGCAAGTTGGAGCAAATTAACACACACACACACACACACACACTTGCACGCGTATTGCTGGATTGTCATGTGTTTATTATCCTTTTTTATTTGAGTTTGGCGGAAGTTTACTTTCACAGAGCGACTAACCTAAAGATGTGGTGTAAAAAATACTTCAACAAAATGCAGTTCAAACATATTTTTTTTCGATTTACCAGCTATTTATAATTTAAATTGAAAAAAAACAAGAAGTGGGAACAGTTTAAGGACACTGTTCCCAAGGAGCAACAAAATGGGGAGAAATCGTAATCAAATTTATGTTGCTCAGCTGGTGCCACTTGGTCCTCTTCTTGCCGCTCATCAGTAGCAGCTATAAATTAGTCGTGGGCGTCGAGGAGCAGGGGGCGTGGCTCGGCCAATAAATTCATCAATTTTTTTTTTGTTTTATTTTTTTTTGTTTTTTTTTGCGGGGCATCGACGAAAGGAAAACGGCAAAGGCGAGCTAAGGAAAACTTTTCGCGCCGCCTTCGCATTTATCCAACGGCCACGCCCGCTGCTGCTTCCAGCTGAAGCCTTTTAATTGAATATTAATAACAAAATCCTGCATATTAAGCGAAGGCCGGCAAAACAAAGCAAGCAACGTTGCTTTGTTAGAGAAACACAGGCGGCGGCTGTCGAAAGGACGAAAACCTTTTGTTTAATGTATGCACAACATCTGTGTGTGGCATCACTGAAAGCAATCCGTGAAAGTTTGCTCCAGAGTGGCTACATCAATTTAAAATGCGCCCCCCCCATTTCTCGCAGTGTCGTCGTGTGTTTGTGCCCTTTTGTATTTTGCCACGTCTGCACACCATCGTGACCAAAAGTCCTGCGCTCCTGACGATGTCAAATGTTAATGCAATCAAATTGGAACCTCATCCAGTTCGAATGGGAATGAGACCGAACGGCTACGGCTACACTAAATTCAATTATGCATGTAGTGTGGAAAATTCGGTGGGGGGCGCATTGGTATTCGGCGGATCTGGAGCGGATTAATCCTCCAGCTGAAACTAAACAGCTAAGCTACCAGAATATTGCGCTCCAAATTGCTTTCTTTTCAAAATTTTATAAATCATAATCATCTTTGAATGATATACTGATATTCGAATAGTTGCAATCATTCATTAACGTCTTTTGAAAGTTTGCGTGTCGCATTCGCTTTTCTTTCAATCCGCCGTGGCCACATTAGCCACCTTGTTCCTGCTGCTTGTTGTTGATGTGGATACCTCATGCATATATGCGCAGCTCTCTAGCCAAAACCCCTGAACCCCTGAATCCCTTAACCCCTGGTGGGCCATCTTAACCCCCCTTCGGCGAGCGTTCGCAATTAAATCGATATTACGCGAGCCTGAGCCAGAAGCCTGCCTAATTGCGGATGACACGAAATTGTTTGCGCTATAACAATAAAGCAAAGCGCACCGCCCACACCAACACCCACCGACCATCACTCCCTTTTTGGCACCTCTAATATTAGAACAGTGGCGCACCAGGTGCATATATTTATTATTGAAGGGGGCCTTTTTTCCTTTTGGCAGCAAGCACAGGGATAATTTCTTAATATTTTTGTTAAGTGTAGTGGGCCCCTTAAAATGAACCCCCCCACTTCTACACCCCAGCAACAAATTACCGCGCAAAGTTCAAATGTTGACCCACGGTGCATGAGAGTGCTTCACAATATTTACACTAGATGGCGCTGCGCTGGCATAGTGATTGAGCAATGTGAAATTCTAATTTGTAAATTGATTCAATTGGAATCCGGCGAATTCCGGCAAACGAACGAGTTAACTGTGTGTAATTAACTGCTGGCGAAATATTTCATTACTAGCCCATCAGCTGCTCGTTGGCTTAAATTGGTTACGTGAAGTGCGTTAATTAACAACGATATTTTGCATAAAGTTCGTTGGCAAGCCGCGTACTTTGTTGCATTTTCAATTATGAAACTGTTAACATTTTCCGTAAGCCAGTGATTGTTGCGATAGCAGTGCCTTTGGTTATTTTTTTTTTTAATTTTTTATTTTTTTTTTATTTAGCATAAGCGTACATATTAGTGCATGCTCCTTGGAAAATTGCGACTTGGACACTGGATAAACATATCTTTTTGCGCTCTGCTCACTCAGTGTATTCCCTTAATGGAAAATTCAGGAAAAAGGGACGAGGTCCTGGGCGATTTACGAAAAGGCTCATAAAATGAGTTTAAATTCCCCAAATGCGCTTAGGTACAAATTTTCCTTGCCCCAAAACAACAACGAACAAAAATAAAAAAAAAAAAAAAATAATAAGAAGGAAAGACGGAAAATGGAAAACAATTTAAAGCGTTTAAGCAAAGTACTGAAAAGTAAGAAAAGCACCAAAAGGGGGGGGGGGGTGGGTGCTGGTAATTGCACGTGTGTGCGTGTCTATTCATGTGCAACAAGGCGCCTGTTGTCCTGGGAATTTAGTGGGTTTCGAGGGCGGGTTGCGGGGTGTTAAGACAAGGCGCCCAAGCGGACATGTGTTTCTCGTTGTTGTTGTTGTTGTTGTGCTCCTTTTGTATTTTTTGTGTTATTGTTGCAAGAAGGAGGCGAATGCGCCGCTGCCTTCCGCCGTCTGCTGTATAATAAACAATCTCTCTCTTTTTTTTTTTAACACACACACGGCACACAGATGCACCGCACACACACACACAACTTTTACATGGGAATAGCTGCAACTGCAGCGACTATCGAATGAATCATTCACGCAGTAATGAATACGAGTACACTGTAACAATTTTCGTTAACGTATGAATCTGAAAACGCTTTTCAAGGAGATAAACGAAATAATTTATGTACTTAAATGAGCCAAAAGTGCAGAATATGTTACGCAAATGTTGCATTGCCATTTTTTGAATTTTTTGTGCCACACTATCATTTGCGTATTTTGCGCAGTGTCAACATGTGGAAGTGGCACAGCTAAAAGGTGCACGATCCAAGCAAAATGAAAACATATTAAAGAAATTGTAAAGCTTATGCTGAGTGCACATTGAAAAGTGCAAGAAGTCGCTGCATTTTGAGGGCGAACTTAAGTGAATGAAAGCGACGGCTAAATTAATGCAATATTTTCACTAGTCACATAAATATATGCTATATACATATATATGTATATTCAAGGCGATTTAATGTAACGCATAAACCACTCTTTGCTCCATTATATATTTTTTTTTATTTTTTTTTTTTTAAATATTTTTTTTTTTTTTTTGAATACACAACAGCATATCCGCCTTTTAAGAAGCCCATCCTGCTCGCCCTTTTGTGGCATTTGATGTTTTTCCTATCTATCGCACAGTCTATTTGCTCGTATTATTATTATGAATATTAAGTTGTTGCTCCTGCGGTTGTTGTTCCTTCGGCTTCATCCCTTTTTGTGTGGGGTGGCAGCACAAAATGGCATTAAATTAAATAAAGACCCGTATTAGGCATTCCCATGGGCGGAGGGGCGAAGGGGGGTGTTCCGAAAGGGCAGGGGTCGAGAGTTGAGCGAGGTTACGCCCCTCTGTTAAGGTGGAATAGTCTCTCCTATATGCAGTGGATCAATAATGGGCACAAAGTTCCCTAACCAGTAGGACGAAATAAAAAAGGGTTAGAACAAGGAGGGGGATTTTCTAATGCTTTTGTGCACATGAAAAAAAAAATCCTTTCTTTTTTTCTCTATGACTAAAAATATATGCTAGAATATGCTAGGATCATCATAAAGTTTGCAGTGTGACCTTGCTTGATTGGCGACCTTGCACAACTGGCAAGCTTTCAATGACTTCAAACGTCAAAAATGAGTTTTGTGCCTTGTTTTTTTCCAGTGTAGGCCAGTGTTGGGGGGTTGCTATTATTGCTGTTGCAGTACAGTTAAGTCAATTTTACAGCGGCAATAACAACAATAAATGGCAACAATGTGCACTAAATTGTGCAAAACTTCGTTGCGTTTTCCGTTTTTCTTTTTTTTTTGTTTTTTGTTTTGGTTTCGGTTTTAGCTTTTGTTTTGCTTAGTTTCGATTTACCCCCCTTAGTTGTTATTGGCTCCACTACTTCTCCTATTTCTTTGCTTTGCCCCATGTTTGCCCTGTCATCAATTAGGACATGCATTTGGTTTCTCTGCTTTTTTTTTTTTTTGCCCTGCCTGCTGTTTTATTTTTTCCCAAAATAATTTGGTGCAGTTGAATAACAAAAAAATGTTGCATACATTCCTGCGCCCTGCGGTTGGAAGCGAAAACGAAGAACCGGCGAGCAATTCGTAGATAAAATGCGAAAAATGAAAAATATGGTATAGAATTTCATATTTTGCGCTACCATCGAATAAAGATGTATTTTTGTTTAATTTCATGAGGAATTTTACTCAAAAAAAAAAAAAAACAAAAAAATGAAAAATGGATGTTAAATTGTTCTCGGTTCCTCCTCCATAGATAAATTTTAATAGATTTTGGCATAATATTACAAAAATATATTGATTAGTTATCTAGCCGAAGCGCGCCTTCAATCAATTTGCAAAAGCATTTTGTCCTTGCGCATGAGTGGCCAATAAGGTGAATGGGGAGGGGGGACTAGAGTTGCAGGGGGATGGAAATAGTGGCAGTGGGTGGCTGGTGCAAGTGTAAATAATAAAGAGCAATGGGTGTCTGTATGTGTTATATAAACCATATATGTTACACAGCCCAAAAGGGCAGCTATAAATCGTTGAATTTGACAATAATGCACATTTTATCTTTTGAAATATATGTATATAAAGTGCGCAACTCCTTCGTTTTGCGATCAAACGAAGGACTTTTCATTTTCCAGTGCACACTCTCAAAACGTGGATCAGCAGGGCGGGGGGCGTGGCTCTATGCGGACTTATGCAAATGTCGCGCAACGATATCCAACAAAAAAAAAAAAAAAATCGCGAAGAAAACAAAAGGAATCCGCGAGCCGAGAGGAGATGTGTGGCAAAAGGAAATGAAAGAGAATTGTGCACTTGAAAAGCGGCCAAATCGATGTCAGCAGCAGAAATGCAAATCAAAAGGAGTAAAAAAAAAAATGAAAAAAAAAATGAAAATCTGCTGGATAAAGGCGAAAATAGAGGGAGCAAAATCACGCTCCTTGCCAGTTTGTGAATGCCTCGCAGAAACCCAAAATGGGAACAGCTCAGAAAGGGATATGGCGAGCAGCAGGGATTGATGAAGTGCCGGACGCACAAGGATCTTTGTCCTACGAAGGATGCCAGCGGGAAATACAGCGGCGAAATCCGGCAAACGAAAGTTATACGAGGTCAGCGAAAGCGAATTGTGGCCGATTTTCCAAGGATCTCTTCTAAGAAAAGAGGCGCTGGTAGTAGCACTCACAGTTTTTGCTGCCTTCAATTGAAGCCACTAAATATTGCATTTAAGCAAAACAAAAAAAAACAAAAAATTGCATAAAGTATTTCCGGTTTTGTTCTGGTACTAAAACAAAATTCAGAATGGGCGTTGGTGGGTTGCTGCGTTGTTGCCAACGTTAATTACGGCAATTAAGGACTCGCTCCCCTTGAATGTCCTTGCCAGTGTATTGTTCCCCTGCCAGACCCCGCCACGTCCCCCCTCCCCCCCGAACGTTCCTCTTCATTCCGTTTGTTCTATAAATGTTTTAAACATTTTAATTAGTTTTAATAAACGGCCTCGGGAGGTCGTTGGGTGGGCGAAAACTGTTTGAAGTGGCCCGACTTCGTCAACAGTTTCGTGTCAGGTGCAGGTCCACTCATTCTCCCACTCATTCGCGCCCGGCCATTTCCACCATTTTCCCCTCATTTTCCCCCCATTTTCCCTCATTTTTCTCGGCACACACGGCTTGACAATGAATTTTCGTGAAAAGGTCGTCGCCCACTTTATTCTTTATTTCCTTCCGCTTTGTTTGCTTCTTTTGTGAGAGCTTTTCCAGCTGCCGCTGGTCCGCCAAATGGTCAGACGTCCATACACTCGCGGTCAAAATAATACAATACATTCTAGTGTTCAAACTCCGCAATGAATGTACTCAATACTCAATTTTTGGCCACCTATTTCGTTGCGACCTTTCATATAATATATCTAGATATATGCATATGAAAACTAATATTTAATGCTATTATGCGAGCCCCATCTGTCGGTCAAGTGTGTGTGTGTGTGTGTGTAGGTGCGCAGACAACGTGGCGTATGCGTAATGTTTAGTTGGCAGCCGCTCTTAACCCCCTAACGCCCACGTTAACCCAACGCCAGCTTCTAGCTGTTGGTTGGCTTTGGTTTTCGGTTCTGTTTTCTGGTCGCTGCGGTCGCTGCGAAATTTCCGCCTCTGAACTTTAGTTCACTTTTTGGATTGCGTGTTGCCAGTGCATTGTTTTCCCGCGCCATATACGTACATGTACATATGTGTATATGTCCATCTCACTCACTCACTCCCTCTCTCTCTCCCGCCCGCCCATATGTCTCGTCTCACTCTTTAGCTAATATTTCCCATCTTGTTTGTATGTTTGTGATTGGGTCTTGCGGCCGAGCACTAAATAAGTTGACAAGACTGCGGTGCCCGGACATTTTGGCGGGTTAAAGGGAGGAGGGTTAAAAGGTCGCCAAACCTCAAAACGCTTGAATTTCGCAAATTTACCAATTTGGAAAAGGTTGGCCCGGGTTCATTTTGGGTCTTCAATCGAGCCCTGCCAGTGGGCGTTGCGGCTTAAATCAATGTCGAGTACTTTTGGGATGACATTTCGAGGGAATATTTCGCATTACTCTCAAGGTGAATGGCTTTATTTAAATCACTCTTATCTCCAACTTGTCTTCCGAGCTCTTTTACATTACATTCAGAGCAATAAAGTTGCTTTTCAAATAATACTTTAAGACCAAACTGTTGCTTAAAGTCTGACTTTAGTGGTGTCCCTATTTTATGTTGTGGCAGCTAGCCAGAAAAAAAAAAAAAAAATGAAAGCCCGGAAAACCCGGAAAACTTGCTGATAAGAATGTTTCGTGCTGCCCTATAAGGCGCAAGAAATGCGGTACAGGCATAAATATAACGAAAATGCACAAGCAATGCTAAATAAATAAATAAATAATGAAAAATAACGATAAAAAATACGGCAGCAACAACAAAAAAAAGACACCGAAAAAACAGAATAAAAAAGAAAAGGAAAAACCATTTGCTGTCAACGCGGCGGTCGCGACAGGAAGACGATTTGCAGCCATTTGTCATGTTGAGGGCCATCGAGAGGGGGAGGGAGGGGGTGGGGTGGCTGGCTGCAGGAGATTCGCCGCTCAGGATGCCCCTCAGTGGGTGAAGGGAAAGGGGAAGGGGGGGGGCGGGGGTGTTTTGGCTGACTGCCACGGAAGTGCTGCCGAAAAATAAAATATATATTGAAGCCCGCTCCAATATCGCCGACCAGGCGAGGGAAATCGTTTGTTGTTGTTATTCGGGGATTCATTTCTCGCATTGGGCGAGGGGAGGGGAGGGGGGGGGGGTCGAACTTCGAGGGGTGCGGGGTTAGGTGGGCGTTGTCAGGGGGGCGATATGCAGGGGAAGCTGTGCCCCAGTTTTTGGGGCACGGGTAGTGTTAAAATATATAAGCAGTAAATAAGCTTAAAGGCCGCGTGGGCGACTACAGTGAACGCCCGTTAAGAGCAAAGTGGCACCTTTTTAATTACAAAAGAACGCCCTCATTCATTCATTCATTCATTCATTTTTAATCATTATAATTGCATTTTTAGCTGCCGCTGTCGTGCTTTTCCAAGTCGCACTGTACTGTTTCATTTTTTTTTAAGTGTATGCGCCTTGATTCTTCACACATGCAAAAACATGTTTTACTGTACTTTCCCAACTGTTGGCAATTGCAATGGCCCAACAAATGGGGTAAAAATCAAACGGCAAAATGGAAAAGTACTCGCTGCCATGCCGTAAACTTCGTTTTAAAGCCGCCGCATCGCGAAAAGTTTGGCAGTTGTGTTGGATGCCGGGTGGGGAAGGGGGGTAGGGGGGGCTGCAAATCACTGCCCCCCATTTTGCAGAACTTAACAACCCTCAATCTTGGCCTTCATTTTGATGGCTTTTGCTCCTTCTGTTTGAGTTTTGTTCGAGTGTAGGCTTTTTATTTACATTTGCGGCGCGTGTGCCCAACCTCCGTTTTTTTTTTCCCAGTGCATATATGCTTGAGTTTTGTTTCAACAATTTTATTCAAATTGAGTTCCGCAGACAGCCCGGCCATAACTCAAAGCCAAGTTTCTCTGCCAGCGAAATAAATATTTCGCACTTTGGTCCCTTCACTCTCGCGCTTGCCAACGAACTGCCACCCACTTTTTTACCTCTAAGCAGGTGTTGATGGCTCCATTTTGATGGAGCAGCAGCTCCAAAGCGGAAGCCGCAAAAGTGCGTGAGTCATAAAAATAAATTCTAGGGCCAAGTCCGCCAAAGCCAAAAAAAAAAAAAAAAAAAAAATCAAGGCCGAAAGCGAGTCGAAAAAAATAAACAAGAGAGCATAAAAGAAAGGAAAAGAAATGGCAGGAACAAAAGGGAAAGTTTGTCAGGAACTTTGAATTATTCGCTTTTGGCAGTCAATCAGTGATGGGAAATTCGCTCACTTGCCAGAAAGGGGGGGGGGGGGGGCATTTGGCTTAAAGTGCCATTTGGCCTGGCTTAAAGACAACTTTTTTATCGCGTAAAATACAAGTATTCATCTTGTTTCTTGTGGTTATTTAATTTATGTTACAACAAGCGCCCAAAATATGAAAATCTAAATTGTAAATGGACGAACGTGAATTGGATGTTGCTAGCTCTCTGATCAAATATTGATATCACACAATGCTGCAATGCATTTCTATGGCATTCCCCTACTGCCCCTTTGCTCCGCCAGACTGCAAACTGCTTTTTATCTACAAATTTCTTTCTTTCCGCACTCTTGAATCCTGGCTGCTGGCTCATTTGTCACATGAACTCACATGCAACCAGAGTTCCGGATATAACCATAACCCCTGGCCAACTTAACCACCCCTCAAAAAGTTTAGACTTATCATTAGGACTTCACTGCAAAAAAAACCAACTCGAAAAGCCAAAGAAAATAGCATTTCATATAGTTGATACTCACTTTATCAAGTGCAAACTGAGCTATTGTTGGTTGCAAGCGTTATTTTTATTATCTTTAACTTATGCAACTAAGGTTCTTGTTTTTTTTTTGCTAGGTTATACACTTTTTTGTTCTCAGTGTCACTGGGCAGACGTCGACTCCAGCTGAGATCTGAATTCGAGTTGCAGTTGGTGGAGTTTGGTGGAAGGACACGTTCTGGGCTCAGCTGGCATAGCGATTCTTTCACATCACGTGCAGGACCAGGGCGGTGCTCTCATGGGTTAAGAGGGGGCGTGGCCATAAAACGTGGCCAAGTCTATCGGCGAACAAAGGGAAAAAGTCCTTCTGCTCTTTTTTTGTGCCCGTATCAATGCGATTTATGCAGGAATTCCACTTTCCCCTTGCACAAAAAAAAAAAAAAAAAAAAAAAATCTCGCAGAAAAATGTCGCGATAAAAACGAGAAGAAACCGGGACAGAAAAAAAAAATAGAATCACACAACGAATATATAATAATAATAAAGTACCAATACTCTGCGTTAAATTTTGAATTCGTCAAAGAAATCCGCTGGTTCAATTTTGTTAAATAAAAGTAAAGTTCCATCAGAGATTTAAAATATTAGTTTCCATATATTCTTTCACCTTTTTGGGAAGAGTATAAAGATGGCCAATATCAGCCAAGCAAAATGCAAAATAAATTGGCAGCTACCTTTGGCATGCCCAGGCATCTCTCCCCAACCCATTTTCACCATTTTTCCTGCTTTTCCGCCGCTTTGCTGTTGCATATTTGAATGCCGCAGGGCATGGAAAATAAGAAAAAAAAAAATCCAAAAGAAAGAGAAAAATCTGCGACAATTTTGTCTCATTGTCGCTTGTCTCTGGCCGAGCCACAAAGATTCTTGGCAACATTTTTAGCCCTATTTCTATTTTCGTGGCTACTCATTTTTTTTTCTCCTTTTACTGCAAACAACAAATTCCTGTCAATTGCCGGAGAGCCATTAATCAAAGAGGCGTGATTAAAGGAAAGAACCTTTCTGGAAAAGCAATAAAAAAAAAAACAAGCGGCGTGCCTAACTGTATTCAAATTGGGCGGAAAACGTTTTTGAATAATTATGACAATTTGAAAAGTTTTCGATTTCTGTTGACTTAGCGGCGAGTAAAGTTTGAGGCCGCACTTGCTCCACAATTAATTTGTTAATTAATCGAATAAGCCCAAACAGAAGTGTTAAGCAAACTAATTCAACCCTTGGCAAAGTGGTAATAAAATGCGATGAAAAACAACTAGATGAAGTACATAAATGTTACACTTTTATCACAGTAATTATAGCAAAAAAAAAAAAAAAATAAAAAAGAAAAAAATATTTTTTTTTTTTTTGCCTAAAAAGTGCTGAGCAGGAAATTTCTCGATTTTAACCATATTAACTGCTTATAATTCTTGTGTAATTCTAGTGTTACCTCCGGCTGATTGACATAATACATTACGAAATTCCGTTTTATTTGCGTAATTTGGATTTCTATTTGCCAGTTAATGGAATTATTTGGAGCCTTGGGGCTCCGATTATTTGCCATTTGACTGTTCGCAAATTAATGAGAGAGGAAAATTGCAATAAATTATTTATGGCCAGAGGAAAAGCTGCTGTGCAAAATGTTCGGCAAGGTCACGCGTGTTTTGACCTACAACACCCTTTTATGTATTTATTTATCTGCTTGTTATTCCGTTATTCGGCCCTCATTTTGGCAATCAATTTGGTTTTGGAATTCGATTTCGATTTGGATAACGTTTTGGATATCGAAATTCGTTTTGTTTGTCATTCGCTTTCGGTAGGCACCGATTATAATCAATTGCCACGCCCGCTTAATTAAATGGCCCCACGAATAGCTCACTTGCCAATTGGAATGGGTTAAGCGTCTGCCCGGGGGCGTTTGCGGGTTAAGATGGGCATCAGTGGGTGCTGACCCGACTTGATTGAGAACGCGATTCCAATGCATTTGCCAGCAGATAAGCTGCTTAGCCTCAACAGGGCACAGTCAAGGTCAGTGCATTAGTGACACTTGACTGCGCCAAAAAATAGGAAAAAAAAAAAACTTTTTAAATAGAAAAAAAAAAATATATATATATATTAATTTCTATGCACATTTCTAATAGGCTTTAAGTTCATAGAGATTTTAGTCCTAACATAAGCAGGGGGAGTATATATTTTTTAGCCACTTCAATGTTTGTAAATAATATAGATATTTTTTTTTTATGTTCTAAAGAAATATATATCCCGTGCAAATGTACAAATCTACAGAAATACTTTTCCCGCATTTCTATTCATAATATCCCTTGGTTTTATCTTTTGCAACGGCATTTTCTTTCTGCGCTCTTTTGGGTGCTGCTGTAGAATTTTTTTGAAGTCAATAGCTCGACATTTTCCACCCGTTTCCACTCGTTTTTCACTCCTCTCGTTGCGGGCTTTGTTCTCAGGCAGGCGCTTTTCCTACTCCTTCTTGTTATTATTTGCGGTTTGCTGGGCAAAAACTTTCTGCCGTCTCTTTCACCTGTAATTTTTGCAACTTTCAATTAGGAAGGCATTAAGCCAGAAAGTGCTTCATTGGGATGCTGGGAAATGGAAATGGAAATGGCAATGGAACGGGGTTTTCCACGGCCAAATGAAAAGCTGTCGCAGGAAAAAGTATAAAAATATAGAAGAAAGCTGGCTAAAAAAAAAAAACTGCACACAGCTAACATTTTTCTACACGAAATGAATTTGACTGAAGATGGCAAAAAAAAAAAAACCCGTGGGGCCTGTGGTTTTCGGCATATATATGCACATAGTACTTGTATATGAACTATATATTTGTGTATATTCTATCCCTAGTTGTTATGTTTCGCAATTTTTTTTTTTTTTTTGCGTGCTTTACTTTTTGCGGTGGGCGTGGCTTGTTTTTAATTAAAAATGAATTCACCTCTTGCCGCATCTGTCTTCGAAACAAGCTGCAAAAAATTATTTGAGGGGGCTGAAATAAATTGGAAAATAGATGGAAACTTGCGGAAAAAGTGAATAAATTTATTGGAGGAGAATGGCGTTTTGTTATTTTTTCTTTTTTTTTTCGTATTTCCTCTTTTCTTTTTATAAATAAATGCGGATTTTCTTGGGTTTATTTGTTATACCTTCGCAGTGAAAATAACTTAATTACCAAAGTACACTCACTTATCAAGTTTACACAGCCCATTGAAAGCACTCGAAATCTCTGTTTGCCAACTCACCTGAAAATAGCGAACAAAAAAAAAAAAAGCAGGTAAATAGGTTGAAAATCAATGTTTATAACAATTTTGTCAGCAATATTTTTCTTTAGTTTATGTCAATTTTCTATATTTCTACTCTTTCACTCTGCCATTGTGTGTGGCATTCCATTTTATTTGCTTAACTGAAAACAGCCGGAAAATAGTATAACGAATCGTGAGGCAACAACATCAAAGCAATTGACAAGCTCCAATTACAAAAACAAAATTGATTTAATTTGAATTTCTCGCCAATTGCAGGCACACAAATCGAACAAAAGAACATTTTTCGGCTAAACTAAACTATAAAACGTACACAAGCAAAAAAAAAATAAATAAATAAATAAAAAAAAATATATAGAAGTAAGAAAACAAATAAACACACAAGGGAAATATTTGAAAAATGCGGCATGGGAATGAAGCGGTGCTACTACTAAATAGAGTAAATAAAGTGGACAATAGCATATGTTTACACATATGTATTGTAGAATGCAAGGGATTTGATGGCTGCTGATTTTTCGCATAGCCCAATTATCCAATACTCTGGCTCTATGAGTGGATTTCAAGAGGCATCGCAAGGGGGGGTTAAAGTGGGCGGCAGTGGGCGTGTCGTGTCTGATTTGACCTCGTTGTGTGCGGCGAAGTTAGCGGCAATAAGCGAAAAACTGATTACACTGCCAGCGGCAGTAAACGCAATTGAAATTGATAGAGGCCCCCGGCCATGGGCGTAGTTAAGGGGGAGGGGCATTATTGGGGGGATGCATATCTTTGATTGCGGGGGGGGGGGGGGAGGGAGGGGGTTGGAGGAAGCTGTTCAATTTTGGAGCACAATTTTTCCTTTTTTTTTTTTTTTGGCCGCAAAAAATCGTTCACATAAAAATCTCGTTAGGCCCTTTAAAGCGTATTTGTTCAAAGTGGAAAATAATTTCATTTTATTGTTATAACTATGGTGGCGTATACGTAATATGGAAATAGTTTACTCGTATAATTAAATTATATGTTGTACATAAGCAAGTTTGCAAATACCCAAAGTTTAGATGTTTCTCGTGTTTTTAAAGTACTTTTTTGGTTTTGCTTTAATTGAAACATACGCACACACACAAACGCAAATTCTTACTAATGCGCAACACATTAACAACTCACCGACGCACACACACACACACACACACACACGTGCAACGCATATGGATGAGCTGTGAATTATTACACGACACCGGGCGCATCTAATTAATAACAAAATTTTAATCGCCCAACGATAGCCGGGCATTAGCTGCCACTCCCACTTGGGCGAACGCCCACAACGAACACAGCACACCACCCCCCCCCTCCCAAAAAAAACCCCCCCTTCGTACGAAACAAAATACTTCGTAATGTGGCTGATTATTATTGTTATTGTTATTAGCGCTTGGGAATTTATGTGCAAAAATTTATTTGCTGCGTCGGCACTCAAATTGAGCATAATTTTTCATTTAAGTGGAAATTAATATTTTTACGCCCCAATGCCACAGGCCACGCCCCACATCCACCCCCCCACCAAGCACCTTCTCTTCCTAATTATGTCACGTCGTTTCGCAGGAAAAAAAAACAATATTCGTTCGAAGGAAAAAGCGCGAAAGGAAACGATTTTGATAAATATATTAATGTGCCATGGCAAATGGCTGTTTTTGCTCCCTCTTTTTCTTCTTCCTTCTCCTCCTTGGCTATGCAATATTATAGATAGATAGATTTTGATAGATAGATAGATATAGATATATCTATATAAATACTTTGTTATAATTTAGGAAAAGGCCGGAATTTGTAGCACATTTTTCGTGCTGATTAGAGGATATTGAATAGGAAATTGAATGGGATTTTTAACGGCAACGACGAGTTGCTGGTCAGGTAAATGAATTTCAAGTGATTCTCGAATCTTATTTTAATGGGGTATTATTCGTTAATTTTTAGATTGTCAAGAGGAAAGTGAAAAAAAAAATAGCTGCCTGATTTTTTAACGAAGGATGTATACAACTAAACACAGCACTTTAGTCATCGACTTTGAGTTTTGAACAGCATATGCCTACTGCCATGCCACGCCTATTGTCTATCTCTCGATTTACCAACTCCTTAGCCAGCTTTTCCATGGCGATTTTAGACGAAAACCATTGCTCATTGCCAGGGAGGGGCATAAATTTTCGTAAAAGTGCGGCTGCACAACCAAACGCCCCCGCCTTGCCCATCCGCCAGCCATGTTGCTCTATTTGTCAGCTCGTGAAACAATCATAACACCAAAACCCAACCCCACCCCTTTGGGTGGCCAACAGGAAGCCCCCGTTTTGTCCCGGCTCTGCTCTTGGGTTGCAATGTTTTTTGGCTTCGCATGTAACAAGCGATCTCCCTTTTCGTCCTTTGGAGCCTCGCTCCTGCCGAGTTGCATACATTTGTCATGCTATTTGGCCAGGACATCGTCACACTGAGAAAAAAATATTCCGATTTCATTGGATTGGTTTTTGTTTTAAAATTGTACACATTTTTGCCGAATGCTTTCACAATTGCAGCATTAGATTTTCTTTCTTTCAGTGCATGCCCACTGAATGAAGCCCCTTTTGGCAATACCCTCGTGCTGTGTGAAAAATTCATTGAATCATATGACAAGACAGAAAACGCATTGCCTTTCTTGTGGGCAAAAATATGAGATAGGGGGGATGGTGGGTTGTTGCGGGGGGGGGGGGGGGTAATGATAACCAGGCCTAAAACAGATAGCAGCCCAAACATTTCAGCTAGCACAGACCCTCCTATGCGTTTTCTGCATTTGTGTTCGAGGTTGCTGGCACACTGAAATATTGCGTATACGCAATGGGGTATGTCATATAGTGTGGCATGTGGCATGCCAGCACGGCTGGGCGACAAATGGCAGCAGGGGTACGGTGAACTAACGACGCCCCAGCCACGACTTTAAACATCCTTATCAGCTGGGGTGAGGGGGTTTATAAATTGAGGGGCAACTGAGTAGTTGGAAAATAGGAAAATATAGAAAGGGGTGAGTTGGCGGAGATAGTTTTGAATTTCATGAGTCCGTCGGGAGAATGAGGCGGCCATGCACTAATGGCTACAGTCTGCTCTATTTTTGCCATAACTGCAATTATTAATGAGCATTCAGATATGTGGAAACATGGCAATATTCTTCGCTTTACACAAGCGACGTTCGAGCGACGAACATTTTGAAAACAAGCCATGCCGAATAATGCAATTTGCAAAAAAAAAAAAACACTAATGCACTAGTGCTAATAAATTAAATGCAACCAAGTCAAGCAATGAGTTTTACACGTTAAATTCTAGTTTAGTTTGAACTTTTGTTCAATATCAGCAAAAAAAAAAACTAAAGAAACTCTTTATCTATAACCAGCTGTTAAAAAGTGCTTTTATCTCAAAAATGTGCCTTGCAGGCGGCTTTAATTTGAATAATCGGAAAATGCCACAATAGCAGCTCCCACACACACACACATGTCAAAATCAAAAGTAACCGCTCGACATATTTAACTTTTTCAGCTTGGCAGCTTTTGATCTGAAATCAAACGGAGCAGACAAAGAAGCCCACGCAGAAAAACACACAAGTAAGCTTTTGATTAGCCAAGTTAAGATGAGGGCGATGAAAACTGCAGATAGACAGAAAAACAACAGCAGCACTTGCAATATTTGCAACAATTGCACAAAACTTAAATAAAATAAGAAAAAATATCAATGCTATTTTGCTCATTTTGAACGTTTTTGGTTCATCAATTGTTGCGCCAGAAAGAACTTAATCTTTGCAAGCGCAAAAATACTGCGCATGCATTTTGAATTTTTTTAATACCCTGTAACTTCTACAACAAAGAAGCAAAGAAGACTGGGGCGTCAATAATACGCACTTTGTTTCCACAGCCCCACTTGCCGCCCACTTTTTTGTTGCCCACTTTTAGGAGGACGAGTAAAATAAACGAAAAGCCAGCAATAAAGACACTGCAAGAAATGGGGAAAAAATTAAAAAAAAAAAATAACAATTTATATAAGATAGCCCACAAAAATATCAAATATATTAATTAATTTATAACAATTAATAGTTTATATGCTTTGCTAACTATGCTACAGCATTCGTAGCATATTTTTTGCTGAGTGTATGCTACAACAAAAACAAATTCAACATTTCGCGACATGGTACGCTGATAAAAACGACAATTGATGGGCGTACGTGGACTCATTGGAGCATGGGCAATTGCTGAGTTATGTTTTATGACAAATGGGATGCTGGGGGCGTAGTCCGCCGGGGGGAGGGGGAGGGGGAGTGGCCACCCAATACGCCCACTAATTGCCGCAGTTGCGGGGAATTCTGCGATAGGTAAAAGAACAAGATGCTAGCGAAAAAGTAACATGGGTTAAAGGTGCGCGCAAGTTTGAGTAAATGAATTGAAAACCAATGGTATTTGACTAAATTTCCCATTTGAAGAATACAGAATTTAATGGAATTGATGGAGCTCATTTCACATTTTTTTTTTTTTAATAGCTTGTATATTCTTTTCTTTTTCTAATCCCGAATCTCGGTCAAGAGGAAATTTGCCCCAATCAGCGTTTTCCGCCTCGTGAAAACGCACAATTTTCTTGAGGATTATTTTGTATTTTTTTTTTTTTTTTTTTTTTGTATTTTTTGCAGCTTTCCCGATTGCCCTAAAATTTTTGATTTGCTTACATTTTTATTTGCCCATTTTTCTGTTGTCTCTTTTCGCGCATTTTGTATTCCGCTTGTCATTCATATTCGAGTGTTTTTTCTTTTTTTACGCCGCTTGTTGTTGTCACTTTTGCTGTGGTAAGCGTTACGTGTCCTGTTTAACTAATCAGCTATATGCATGTATATATAATACATGTACATATGTACATACCACATGTACATATAACACACACAAATTTCATTGCCGAAAAAAGGAAGAGCCCCGTGAAATGGAATAATATGACACGGAAATTTAGTTCAGCCAGGCAATTGCTAATTTTTGCAAATATTCTAGTTATTTGAAATCACAATAATACATTTTGCAAATAATAGTGAACATAAATATAAAACAATAGACTTTTGTACGATTTTATAGATGGTATGGGTGAAATAGCATAGCGATTTAAGGTAGCTTTTCTTCGAGTGCATCTGCGCTCAATTGTGCGGATTGTCAATCGTATGCAATTTAAATAAATTGAGTGTTTTATTGGGTTTTCAATTTGCTGCCCACCGCACAGAATTTCGCCGCTTTCACCGTTTGTTCCGTATTAATCATCGCAAATTGTGCGCCGATGTGGTTTTGCAACACTAGCAATCGGCAAATCGCAAATGAATGAAGCCAAGTTTCGAATATTTTTCGATGCGCAAATATTTATAATCAGCATGCCGATGTACATATTATGGCTTGCTTAGCAATTAATATCCATACGCGCATTAAAGTTAATTATTTTTTTATTTTTTTTTTTTTTATTGCATTTTTTAATTAATTGTTGTTTCGGCATTCGGCAGAATGTTACAGGGAATGCAATTAGCGGCAAGGTGTTGAGGGATTGCTAATCGATTCAATTGTGGTCAAATCAGATCGGCATGCAAATCAATTGATTTTTGGCGCTAATGAAAGTGATGTGTTACTATTTTGGCTTTTACTTGTTTTCCATGTTTTAATCGTGTTGAATGAAAACGAGATGTATGCATTTATGCATGTATGTCTATTGCCTTTGTAATGCTTTAAGTAAAATAAACAAATAATTTGTATAACAGCGCGTATTTGTTATTCTGCGAAATAATTGTAATTTTCTTAAAATGCAACCTGTTTGTGCAGCTAACTTGTTTTTCCGTTTTTTCCTGCCACTCCGTCTCATTATCATTTGCCATTTTCTGTTCTGTCTTTTTGTTACCATTTTTTTTTTTCTTTGTTTTTTTTTTTTTTATGTTGCCATTATTTTGTGGCACTGAAATGTGTTTAACACATATATACATATACAAATTCATTAAAACGAAACAGCAAAGCGAATTAAAGAAAAGGAGATGCCATTTTGGACGGCGGGTGTTGTTGTTGACACAGTGCGACTGTAAAAATTGCATTTGTATTTAATTTTCGCACAAAAAAAATACTGCTCGCGTTTTTGTTGCATACATATATGCATGTGTGTGTGTGTGTGTGTGTGTGTGTGCATAATGCGGAGTGAATAAATGTTTTCACAAATTTGTTAGTGCGGGCTGCCTTAATATTTTACACGAGTGCGCAGACGGACATAAAAAGTTCGTAGTATCATTATAAATTTTTAACAATTGTGACAATTGTTGTTGCCAGGACAACGCACACAGCCATTGTGTCCTGCATCCTGTTTCGCGTTTCCCTACACAGCTGCAATTTTCACACGCTTGTTTGGGTTTAACAAAAGTAGCCGTGCCAGGAAAAATAATAATAATAATAATAATCATCATCACTGCCGCCGCCGTTTGCTGCCACAGCACAAAAAATCATTTTAAATCTGTTAAGCGCCAGAATTTAAGTTGCCATTTGCTTACTAAGGTTCATTTCAAAATTCTACGCTTTTTTTTATTATTATTATTTTTTTTTTTTTTTGTAATAGGTTGAAACGATGCATAATTTTCGTGCGCCAAGTGTTGTAAGGTCTTTGAATTTCCATTTCAATAAGAAACCTGCAAGTGTAGACACAAGTTTTCACATATTTTTCTGCGAATTGGGCAAAAATAAATAAAATTCGAGTTATAAACAAAAGCAAAAATAAAAGGGTTTGGGTATCCGGAACGTACGTAGGAATACGAATGCAAAGAATTGATGCAGAATTCGAATAATTTTATGGCATATTTAAGTGTCTGCATAATTTGCTGCTGCTATCCATCTCTTTCTTGCTCCGCACAGCCATCTCTCTCTTTTCAGAGATGAGCACGTGATGAGCTTACGAAATGCGAAATGCCAATAGCTGGCGAATCGACCGACATTCGATGAATATCGTAGTCGAACTGTTGCATAACAATCAGCAAAACCATAAGCATACCATTTGTTTGGAAATTATGGGCAGTGAGCTTCAGATTCACATAGCTATATAGTATAGGTATACCTTTTATTGAATATCTACTGTAAGAATGTTGAAAATTCAATGGAAATTCTTTTATTATTAGCTGGGAAATGTTTGAAAACAAAAATACCGCTCGTAAGCGTTCTATTTGGTGATTTTCTATTTCCTCAAGCCATCACTATTTTTGCGGTCGACTTTGCTGTGCAGTTTGGAAGCCACCGTTCACTTTCCCACCTCCACCACCCACATTTCCCATTTCATTTTTCCGTTTCTATGCCTGTGGGTTTTCCTGTGTGCGGGTGTTTGTGTGTGTGTGTGTGTGTGTGTGTCGGTGTGTCGTTGTGCACATGACATGGAGCACAAAAGGTTCAACTGACTGTAAAACGCTTAAATTGATTTAAATGCAAAGTCGACCCGAGAGTCCGAGCTAGAGTCCGAAATGAATGAATGAGCGAATGAATGAATGAGTGGAGTAAGTGATTGGATAGTCAACGGGTTGGCCTAGCACCATTTTCCATTTTCCAGCTTTTGACTGGTCCTCAAGACTATTTTCCTTTTTTTTTTTTTGGCCCCCCTTAACTTGCATACTTTAATCATGAGCACCGATGAAGCTTCGAATTTTTCACACCACTTACATATTTGAAATGATTATTGGTTTTAATTAATTAGTATTGCTCATCTGGCTATATTTCTGGTATTAAATGTTGCATGACATGGTCATACTGTATGCAGGATAAATTGGAATAGTCACACTGGCATTTGAGGCGTGCTTTATAGCATAGTGGAAGTAAATTGAATTGGCTGAGATCAGCATCCCAGTTAGGCAAAGAAATTATCAAGTTTAAGTCGTCCTGGAAAATCAAGTACTACATCCAGGTTAGTGCTGTAATTAATATTTTCGTTTCGATTTCTTTCTTTTCTAACCCATTTTAACACATAGTTGCATTTTTTTTTCGCACACAACATTTCGAGAAAGCGGAAATAGTTAGCTGGTTCTGCATGAAGCTCAATGAGCTCAAAAATCTCTTTTTAATACTTGAAGCATAACTAAATTAACAAAGCCCAAGTACAAACTGAGCTGTGTGCGCCTGTCTGCGCCTGAAGTTTGGCTTCATTTAACAATTTTAGGCAAATTAAATTTCGGCCAGGCTGCAAGCCAAAGCAATTTTCCAGCTACAAATGAGCAAGAATTTACCACCACTCGATGTTTGTCTGTTTGTCTGGCACACAAAAACATAGAAATATACATACACATAAGTCAGCCATGTAGTGGGCCTAAAAAATATGAGTATTTTGCATATTGAGTATGAGTAAAAAAAAAAAAGGAAACATTTGTGAATAAGTTGAAATATTTAAATAGCAAGTTTCTTAACACATTTTAGGCAATCTTCTATAAAATTCATTGGTTATTTTGCTCACTTAAATGCTAGGTGATTTCTCAATCAAGTTGTTTTGATATCTGATATTTTTCAGGATGCTCAAGAGTTTGTTTTTTGAAAACGATTTCGTTTACTTTTTTTTTGCTGTTTTGTGCATAAGATGGACAGAGGAACATGGTCGGGATGTCGGCAAATAAACGCTTGTAGCTTGGTTGGATAAAAATTGTATATGCAAATGAGGGCAAACAGCAGAAACAGACAGCGGCAGAAAGTAAAATATTTTTTTTTTTTTTTTTTTTTTGTTTCACATTTTGTTTGCCTCTAATGTGAAGGTGAAATGGGCAAGGGCAGGACAACCTGCCTGTCCTGTTCGCTTTCCTGGACGGTGTCACTCTGTTTAAGGATGCCATGGCCCTTCAGGGATAACGAAGGATGAGTGGCCAACATCTTTCAGTGCCGGCCTTTTGCCTTTTGCCTTTGTTTTGTTTCGGTTTTGTTTCTCCTGCACCATTATGTGCCCAAAGATACAGATACATATATACATATATATATATACATAGAGGTATGTATCTGTGTGTGCTATATGTTTTGTATTCCGTGACTCCTTCTCGTGACTGGGCCTATGAATTGAATTATTAAGCATGCTCTCTCGCTGCCAGGTCATTCAAATGCAGAAAGCGCCGGCAGCAAGCGACGCGATTTTCTGCTCAAATGGAGGCACAAACTTCGGGCAACAAAAAACCTTAAAAAACATGCCAAAAATCAGGAAAGAAAGAAAGCCCTGCCGGAAAAAAAAAATAAGGTGGAACATTTGCACAACGGCAGAGCGAAATGAAAATGCTCCCCTGCAAATAAATGAAAATTAAGCTAAGTGAGACGAACTCAACTCAATTGGAGTCCACTTTTTGCTTTAATAATAATTAAGTATGGATATTTGCGAAACTAGTGGAAATTTTGTGGATTTTAAATTGCATTTTAATAGGTTTATTTGAAGAAATTAAAAAAAGCGTAAAATACAATTTAAGATCAATACAATTCGATTGATTTTGAGCCAGCCGGAAAAATGCGTAGAAAAAGGGAAAACTGCAGTTTTGTTCACTTTAAAAACTCAAGAGCTGACCGAAAACTTTGCCCTTTTTCACAGCTTTTCACAGCCTGCATAGGCGTAGAGGAAAACAAGAAAAAGAGCAACCTAAATGTATACATAAAATAAAAATAAAAATTACAAACAAGGACGCAAACTTTTCTAATCTAAAAAAGCACAAAGGCAAACACCAGGCGTTCGTGGGCGGTGGGCGGTAGGTGGGCGGTGGGCGTGGAGTGTAGGCCAAGTGCAAAATAAAATTATGGTATTAAATTTTCATGTCAATTACAAACGGCGACAGCCAGCAACAGCAAAAAAAAAAGAAGAAAAAGAAAAGTGTGAGAGAGCCGTAGGAAAAATGGGCGGGTGGAGTGGTAGTGGGTTTTCGGTGAAGCCAAGAAGCTGGCCATAATAAATGACCCCAACCCCCCACCCCGTCGGCAATTGCCACACCCCTGCAAAGCCACCCAATGAAAAGCAGGTGTCAAAAGCAAGTGGCGCACTTGCAATTACAACAAAAAGCATCAAGAGCCGCAAAAAAGGCACGCAAATTTAAATGAAAATTCAAGAAAATGCTGAAATTATGGCGCTGCTAGAAAAAGCAGAAGTTAAAGCCATAATTTCATTGTTTCTTGTTTCATTAGGCCTTGGCATCTAACAACTTGTTTAAAGAAAGGAACAACTTTAGTTCTACTTGTATGCAGCACAGTTCAGTTGTTGCAATTTTACTTAATATTTAGTTATTCTACTTAATATACCTTTTACAATAATAGTTATGCTATTTAAATAGCATAAATATAAATACCCATCGATAGTTAAAAGCTGAATTTTTCAAGACTGATTTGGTTCAATCGTACTTTTGTAACAAAGTTTGGCACTAGTTTCTTGTTTATGTTTATGTATTATGTATTTATATAAGTACCTATTGCTCGTGAGTATTTTTCACTTTTTGCCAAGCTTTTCTTCCCGCTTTTCAAAGTAGGTAAAAAAAACTTTTCCGTTTCCTTCTCCATTTTGGCCACCTACTTTTGGCCAAAACCAAGGGCTTCCAGCATTTTTTCGCATTGCCGTTTATTTCCCTTTTATTTTGTTGGCCAATTTCCGGTAATTCAGTTTTATGCAGCAAACTTTTCTATTTTTTCCCGTTTCGCTTTTCGCATCGTATTTATAAATAAATATGTTTTTTTTTTTTTTTGACGGTGGGAGTGGTGGGTGTTGTTGGGTATTTTTTTTCTTTTCCCCTGGTACCCAAGGTCATTGAGATGTGTAAACTTTTGCCCATTTGCAGTTGGGCGAAGCAACAAATGATGATGAACATTTTTATGGGGCAGCACAGTGCGTTTCACGTCGTTAAATCACTGGCAAAGGGATCAGAGTTGAGAAGTCTGTGAAGTTGTGTGCACTTTTACGGATTCCATTTGCTATGGCGCTGGATTTATTGTTCCACATTTCAGTTTCGTATATATATATATTTTTTTTTGATTATTAAAGTCATCTGTGTGTATTTGTCAATTTTTTGAAGAACTACATGTTTGCCCAAATCTAAGCGTATAAAGTTATTATACTTTATATATTAACTTATTACAAAGAAAATATATTTTATTTGAGAACTCGACCAAAGTTGATGAACAGCACTGTACACTAAATATCTCGCTGGACTTTAAATTGACTTAGATAATTTTCACTTTCACAGCATCACACTGCCACGCCCTCATCCCGCCCACAGCCACCTACCACATTTGCCTTACTCTTAATTTGATTAGAAAAGTTTTGACTTGAAAAAAAAAAAATCTGAAATTTTATGACTCAAAGAGCGAAAAAAAGTGAAACACCAAAAAAAAAAAAGAAAAAAGGAGAAGAGAGAAATATTTTTGGTCTGGTTTGTTGAGGTTTTCCACCCACATTTTTCCAAATACTCCCCACCTCCCCCCTCTCCACAATCCCCCACCCCTTTTTTTTTGCTGTTGTCGCTATTACCCGTTCTTCCTCGCCAGTTGCTTTGTTGTGGTCTTCACTTGAAAAATTTGATTGGCAAACAAGAATTTTGTTTGTTGCTGTTGTCTTTTGTCATTTTTGGCAATTGGCTAAAAAGTTAATGGAGTGGGAAACGCGAAGCGGTTTTTCACCGACTTTCGCACGAATCGCTCGCAAACTACAATTAAATTGCACGGGAATCTAAGCGAAATCAAATCCCATCTGTTCAGAGGTCATCTCCGCAAAAACGAGAAGCTTGGTATTGTTTTTTTTTTAACCAGCCAGCTTGGAACTGTTTAAGTGGCATACAAATAACTAAGGATAGTTACAAAGATAGTTGAAAATTATCATGTATAGTACTAATTACATGTAAAATAGTTAGGCACAAAAACTCACAGTGTACTCAAAAGAGAAAGAGAGAGAGAGATGGTCAAACTATTTAATTAGCTTGTGCAGACTCAGCGTTAAATGAAAATATAAAGCAACTAAATAATTATGCATATTAAGTCAACATAAATAAATGGCCCTTGTAAGCCAGCACACCCAAGTGAGTGAGCTCCGTTGTGGAGAAGGTCTGGCAGTTTTGGTCATTCCATTAGCGCTGTCCGGAAGCGGAATCCGACCTCTGACCTCCGGGAAAAACGTTCAACCTCATTTCTTATTTTTTTTTTTCACACACTTATGACGTGGGCGACTTGCCTAATTGACTTGAAACATTTTCGCCATTTATGTACATACCACGGCCATATGACATAAAAAAAATAAAGAAAACAAAGTTCCAAGTCATTTTGCATTGATTGATTGACTGATTGATGGATGGATTGACTGATGATTGGCCGGGCTTGGATTTCACTTGCACTCAAGCAACAGCCACACACCTTACCACACCCCCCCCCCTCCAAATGCAAGTTAAACAAAAGGAAAAGCTCGCAGGGAAAATAAAGCATAGCATACTTAGCTGCATCAAATATGAAGGAGAAACATTTTTCGGTCTTAAGTAAAAGTCCTCGAGCCCAGCTCAGACCTCTTAACCCTTGCCAGACCCTCTGGGCTTTTTTTTTAAGTTCATCCATCGCACATAAAACAAACATTGTGAGAGCTCCTTGAAGCAATTGCAATACGTAAAAAAAAAAAACTAAAAATGTTTCAAGCTGGAGTCACACGGTTTTCAGGCATCACCAAGCAATTTATGTGCTTTAAAATTTAAATTTAAATAGTGTGCTTACAAATATTAGATAAAATATTAATTGTGTTAACTAGAGCTTAGTGCGAATTGAATTGAAGATAACATTTAATAAGTTTCATACACCACAAGTCTTGGCATATCACTTAAGTGCTTTAAACGCGACTTACCATAAAGGAAAATGCCCAGGAAAAATGTGGAAAGTTGCTAGCTGCTGTGTGTTTTTTTCTCAGCTTTTTTGTGTTCTGCGGTCCTGCGAGGTGGCTTTTGTTGTTGTTGTTGTTGTTGTTGTTGTTGTGACCAAGTGTGATATCGTGTTTGGCCTTGGAGGCGCTGCTGTTTCCCCCACTCAAGAAACGGGTTTATGTCGCCAACTTCTACTTCTAGAAAACGCTTCTCTTTCCTTTTTTTTTTTAGTTGTGTTGCGTATTTTTTTTTTTTTTTTTTTGTTGCAGGTGCAACTAGCGTCGGATGCTGAATGAATGGGCTGGATATTTCTCTTTTGCAGACCGGTTGCACAGGAAGTTGGCCAACACACACAATAACACAGGCACGCACAATAACAAAAAAAAGTAATTAATTTTTTTTTTGTTATGTTGAGATTTATTGTGGATTTTTTAATGATTTTTTTTTTTTTTAGAATTTTTGTAAATATTTTTTGAGGATTTTATTTTCGATTATTTTGTGGCATGGTTTCTGGTGACTTAAATTATCGACTTGATTAATTCTAGGAACAAAACACAGATTGCACTTTTAAAAAAATTTAGTTGCTGGCATTATGCGATAGTTGTTTATTTCATTGTGATGCGATGATATTTGATTGTGGGGCTGTTTTATTATTTAAATTTATGTTGTGTTTGCTGCTTTTGTTGTTGTATTTGTGGCTTTTTGTTGCTGCGAGCGTCACGCAACCGAATTACTCGACATCGGAACACGTACTAAAAACTTGTTATAGGAAAATCGCTCTTTGGCCGTCGCTGTGCGGTGGCATCTCAGCTGGCGTCGACGTCGACGTTAACAGAGGCACACGCGCATGCAAAAACAATGTGAAATGCTTTTACGTTGGGGGGGAAAACTGTTCCCGTTTTGGGACCCCCTCTCCCACAGTCGCACGGCATGAGAAAAGTGTTCCCAAAAAGTGGAGTTCGCGTGCCGTACTGCATGCTAAAAATAAAATACCCGAGCGTTGCTCCCTCTCTTTCGCTCCGCGGCATGTCCCTCTCTCTCTCTCTCTCTCTCTATGCGTAGCCCTGCTAGCATTTTGTACTAAATTTAAACGAAGTGAAACGAAGGCAGCTTCGTGCTTAAAAACCAGGTCGTCGTTGGCTGTCGGCTTCTATGTTAAGGATATAACAGTTCTGCTTTCGGTAACAGCTCAACGTTTTTTTTTTTTGGGGGCCTCCTGCATATGTACACGCAAAGATATCGGGGGGGGGGCTTAAGTGATATTATAGCCCGGCATAAATTAGCCATCGGTCCCGACGCATTAAAATCTTGATTGGTGGCCGGCAGATGCAGCTCCGACAAAAAAAGAAAAAAAATATAAAAAAAAAATAAGCGGAAGTGCCACACAAAAGTGACAGCGCCAACAGCATGGCCCACATCGCAATGTGTGTAAAACTATAAATATAAATATATACAGAAGTTTAAAAACTATAACTCCAACCAATGCGCTAGCAAATGATGAATTTTTGTTTATAACTTGCATTCCGCCAGAACTGCAAGAATTTAAAGTTAAAACCAGGTTATTTAAGATTGACTTAATTGAGTCCACTTATTTACATACTAGTTTTTTCATTACTATGCTAATTGCTTGAACTCGACTGTACACCTAGGTGGAGTCATATATTGGAGGCGACATCCTCCGCGGGGGAAAAAGTGTTATATGTGAAGGCGAACTCTTGACATTGATAAGACAAACTGGCATAAAGAGTCCCACTGCCACTTCCATTTCCACCGGAGAATGGGTCACCCAAATGCTGCGAAAACACAGTGGGCATCGCAAGGTTGTTTTTACTAATTTATATTACTAAAAAGTAATATATCCTAATTGTTCAGATTTTAATAATTTTTAAAGAAATTAATTTAATTGTAATCTTTACAGCAAGCAGGGCTTTAATACATATATAGTTTTATGTCATTTGGTGTCTAAAACATTAACTCACATTAACAAAAGTGTTTCGCGGATCAATTTGAATAAAAAAAAATATATTTAAAATTTTTAATTTTTTTTTTTTTTTTTTAAGCTTGTTATTCATATTTGCAGCAGTTCTGCCTGACAGCATCCGAGTTCCCACTGTGATCTCGTGACAAAGCACTTGAAAAGCGCTTTTCCCCCTTTCTCCAGTTTTTCCAGTTCGAAGAACTATTGACAATTCACGCTGCTGCTGCTGCTCTCTTATTTTCCCCTGCGATTGGGAATGGGGTTAAAAATTTAAATAAAATGCGCATGCAAAAAAGAACATGAGTGGAAAAGGAGGTAATGTGAAGAAGACACAACAGATGTTTACAACAAAGGCCAGGCCCATAATTAAAAGCTGGCCCAGAATGCAACTGAGAACTTTCCATACCAAACCCACCCACGAACCGCCCACCGCCCACTTCTTTACTTCTTTACTTCTTTACACATCCACACACACACACACTCCACTTATAATTCGGTTTGAAGTGAGTGCTACTTTTATTTCCTTAAGTTCACATTTTAAGTCTTGAAAGAATTTAAGAAAATTTCATTTTTTGGGCACTGCAACATAGCCACATTTTTGTTCAGTGCCCTGCGTTTTTATCTTCGATAGTGCGAAATGTTTTTAAGCCAAAATTTACGAGTAACGCCTCTCAAAAAAAAAAAAAAAAAAAAAAAAGTGGAAAAAAATGCCTGCACCAGAACCGAAAAAACAACAAAAAGGGGCGTCTTTGGGAAATTTTTGGGGCCAGGGATCTCGTTTCGCTTTTCTTTTTTTTTTCCCCCCAATTTTGATTTCTGGGTTGTGACAGACGAATGTCAATAGAACGAGACAGCCGATGTCCCGGTCCATCGCCCCATCGGCCCATTCGCCCCGTCGCACTCGCACAGCTCAGCAGCCGTCGCATGCCCATCAACAACAAATCAATGACGACGACACATGTTGGACATCCCAACTTGAAACCGAAAACTGGAAGTCGGAAGAGATAGTGCTGAGTGGGGACGACACCAAGAAATCAGAGTGCACTGCGAGAAATTCGCCGATCGAAATGCGAGACAGGACATAGAATATGCATCGCAAACTATTTGCATAAGAAGATTTAACAAATATAAGATTAGGTTTCAATGCAATTTAGAAGTGAAAAATGTTGAAATTATTTGATGAAGATTTTCGCTCAGTGTCCCGGGGGATAACAACAATGCAAGCGTTTAAGCATTTGGAAGCAATTACCGCAGCAATGAAGCGTTGAATGAATGGGAATGAATGGCCAAGAACGGCAGATGAGGTAGTTGAGCGGTATGCCGAGATGCGGACGAAGCGAGAGCGTCATACGTGAACCTGGGCGGTGCGACAGGGACGGATAGAAGACGCACGCTGCGATGCCGAGCGGGACACACGTGTCCATGTGGATCAGTTTGGAGAGAAACCCCTACCGCCACCCCTCTTGCAAACGAATTTATGTACATTTTTGTGCATATTTCCTGGGATTTTGGATGCTCGTTTGGCGCTCGGTCGCCTCTTCCTCTTATTTATCGGGATTACTTACTTAGTGGAAACGACAAACGACTTTAGACAGTGAAAGAGAGGGGGCTAAATTTGGAGTGAGAGTGAGATAGAGAGAGAGTGATGGGCGACGGAAACACGAGACGCTTCAAATGCCAATGAGCCCCGCAGATGAATGGTACAGTGAACTAGGAATACATGTACACTAACCTGTCAAGGGATTATAAAGTATATAAAAAAAAAAGAAATATTAAATTCATATAAAAAACCTATAACAGTGAACTTATTAAGATTAAAAATTGTTTTTAAACTTGAAACACATTGCATTCGTGCTATCTTCACTGTCGTTGAGCCTTTCGAGTTGTTTCCGCATAATCGAGGGCGGAACAACGGAAGCTGTCTGCCGAAAGAGAGGGCTATAAATGGCGCGAAAGAGACAGCGCTATGCGATCCGCAAAAGGGAAGGCTTTCGTGGGTGAGAGAGACAGAGAGAGAGAGTGAGAGAGGAAGGAGCTTTAATCTAATTGCCGCACTCCGGAAAATCCAGAATACGAGCAGTTTTGACTTTGAATTTTTTATCTTTCTTCCCTAAGTTCTACCCCCTCCCCCCCCTCATTTCATTCTTTCTGACATTCTTCTGCTAGTTTCATTTTCAATTCCAATTTTGGTTGCCCTTTTACGACGTTGTTGCCGCTTTTGTTTGTGTTCTGCCTCTTTAGTGTTGTTATGATTGCAGTTGTTCGAGTCGCTCTTGTTTTTGTTATTTTGTGGCCGATGACAGCTGAAAATTGGAAAGAAGCGCCGCCTCAAGCACAGTGGTTAAAAACGATTTGAAAAAGCGAAAAGATGTATTTCATTAGCATGACATCAACTTAATCGAAAACTATTTCTATGGGATGGGAAGCAATCGTTTTTAGTCAGTAATCCGATTTATATGGAAATTTGCTATCTTAGAGGTTTAAATTTGTCATAACTTGGGTAAAATGCATCACAATGCCATAATTTTTACTGCTTTGTGCAGCTAATGATCCATTTAAAGAATACTAAACATATTCTGGCTGATTTCGAAAAATATATTTTTGACCGTTTTTTGCATTTTTTATAAGGGGTAACATCATGATTTTTTGCAAAAAACGGACAAAAATTAAAATATTTTTCTTTGAATGCCAATCGATTGGCAATATAATTACGAGTCTAACGAGATATAAAACTTCAAGTTTGGTCGGTTATTTTCAAAGTTGTGCCCAAAATACCGATAATTTTGGTACAAAATCGTTTGAAAAGATTTTACTTTTCAATAACATAGTTTAATAAATAAAATGAATATTTTTTTTTTTGCTGTTATTCAGTCCACTGTTTGACAGCCTCGAATCGCGTGGCCTACAAAATCTGTAATGCTTGGCACTTCCGTTGGTCTATGCATTTTTTTGTTTTTTGTACATTTCTGAGATTTGTTTTTGTATTTGTATTTGGCATTTCAATAGAAAATTTGAAAATATTAAAGTTTTGTGTTCTTAGCGCCTGATGCCCGTGTTATTGTATTTGCGTTTGATATATTTGTGTACAGCCACACCGCTTGTTGTTGTTTGGAAATTGAGTTTCGGCGTTGATACTTCTATTTAGTCAGGCCGAAAATTTTGTTTTTACGCTCGCCTCAAGTGGGTGCGAACGAGAGGACCAATGTGGAAGGGAATGGGGGGGGGGAGGGGATGCGTGATGAGCGCTTCCGTTTCCGCCGCTAGTAGGGCAATTATTATGCTACTCAAGCCGTTCGAGCGCAAATAATACCAACTGAAGAAACGAGCGAGGAGAAAAGCGAGAAAATCGTAGCAGACGTTGTGCTATCCATTAGTATTTAGTATCGATTCTAAGCCAGAAAAATTAATATTAACTGAAATAACGTTTCTAGTTTTACAACAAATTCATTTTATTCATTTCGTAGAAACTAGTCAGGCATAGTCAACTGTTTAAAAAAAAAAAAAGGGTAGGCAAACTGCTTAAGTATCAATGGAGTTGTAATGGAAAATAAGCACCGTGACTGGTTGTAAGTCGCTCATTGTTGGCGTTTTATTTCTTATTTTTTACTTTCGTTTTTTTTTTTTTTCTTTTGCAAGGGGCACACGTCAATAATTGCGCTCGAAAAGAAGTTAAGGAAAACACAATCAAGCGAGGGTCCTGCCAAGATCTTAACCCCTGTTGGCCCCCGCCGTTGCACGTTCTTACTGCGAGTATAATGTGAAAATCATGCAATGAACCAAATTCGAACGGAAATGATTCACACTCCAACTGAAATGCGATTCGAGTGGCTCGGGGGACCGACCAGAACGAAAATACAAAAATACAAAAGTGAGGGGAAGGGTCCCAATGATGTTGATGATGATGAAGAACAAGAAGGAGAAGGGCGACCCGAATCGAAATTGCGTTTTCAACAATTGCTGCTGCAACACCAGTGACGCCATTTGGAACAACAATGGCAAATGTTTTCCTTACCCCTTTACATGTTTTGTGAGATGAGCCACTGTCATCGCTGCCAAGCATAGAAGGGGCTGGCTGCCTACACTGCACGCAAAAAATGGGCCTACAAAAGTATTGTATAGAGAGGCTGAATGCCTCAAATATATCGCAAGCAATCATCCATTTCGCTCAGTGCATTTCGGCGTGCAGACAAACACTGTCAAAGCAATGCCAACGCAAATATTTCACTTCCTGTTCTTTCGATGGCTGCAGATTTTCCCTAGCCAAGCTACCCCAACTCAAACCGACAAAAGGTTCAAAGGTCAAGGATTTTCACGTTTAATTAGACATGAGACGTTGCCACAGCAGCGTTACGTGGGCGGCATTGGGGGCGTGCCAGCATCAGTGGGCGCTGAAGCGGCATTTAAATTTCCAATTAGCCACCCACTGGCGGCAAAAGCTTCAGGTTAAATACCAGAGTGACACAAAGAAGTGTTTTTCAAAGCTTAAGACATCGCTCGGACCAAGGAGAAATTGGGGGTTGAAAATGTGGGTGGGCGGAAAAGCGTGTTGGCTTAAACTCCCCATGGCGACGAGACATCCATTGTCCACGCAATTGTTGCTCTTTAATTATGCGCCAATTTATAATTAAATGATCTTGGCAATATTTCAATACTTCATTTTGTATCTAGCCCGTCCGTCCAGTGAATATAATTTTCAATTTGTCCATTTGATTGATGTCTTTTGTGCGATATTAATAAGCTCTCGAAGAATAATAGATTGAGTGGAAAATATTAAACTTCAATTCCTGGACGCTTAGTTGCTAATAAATTATAAACATTTAATCAATGAATCCAAATGCCTTCATTTGTTATAGTAAAAGTTCGTGATTGGTTTGTAGAAACTATTACATTTTATTTCAAATAAACCTATGAATACTAAAAAAAAAAAGAATGAAGTTAAAATCGATTTGTTGATGCAATTCATCCCAGTCATCCTTTTGCGTTTATTATTTTGTGAAAATGAAAAACGTTTGCACATCTGAAACGTATGTATGTGAAATATTATATCAGACATTATATTTTAATAATATAATTTCATTTAGAGTAAAGCATTTCGGAATTATTTGGCTCAGCTTGCCACAGTATCTTTGCATCGAATGCTGAATGGAGAATGCAGAATGCAGAATACCGAATGCTTGTTGCATTTCCCTCACATTTTCCACACATCAGAGTTTCAAGCCGTTTTCTCGACAACCGACGCATGCATGCCATTTGCCATATTTCAATTGCATTTTAATTCATTTGAGTGTGTGTGCCTTTTCAGTTTCTTTGCCATTTAACCCCATCGAGGCTGACACTTTTCCCGGCTTTTCCCGGCATTTCCCGGCATTTCCCGGCAAAGCGCCCAAAAACCCGCTGCGTCAGCGACGGAGCGCCTCGAGGAGTCTGGCACTACTTTAGCATTTAATTATTCTGAAAGAGATATGTGCTGGCGCACATATTTACGTTCACACACCATGGGGTTAATGTAAATTTTTGGTGGCAATTTCATTGGGAAACTTTGCGTTTCCATCGGCAAAGGGATATGCCAACTGGATTTTGGTGTAGTATGTTAGTCAAATATTTGTCTCTATTTCGAATCGAATGCATTTACAATTTTATCAGAGCCTATCGACTCGAATGATAATATATTCAAATTTGAATTAAATTTATACCATCAAATTTATGCGCAATTAAGTGTCTTGTGTCTTATAATGTATAATGCGAATTTCCATTCGTTTTCATTGTTTCGTCTTTGTCTTTGGCCATTTAAGATTGTCACATTGCCAGTTGTTTGCTGTGTTGTTTTTCCGGCTTAAGGCGCGCTTTTTTATGGCTTTTTAATTTTACTTTGATTTGATTTGATTCCCATTTCCATTCCCATTTCCGTCTTGTCCATCCATTCTCAAATATGTTTCTTCGCGGCTTTTCCTCCTTGAGGTCCTTGCAGTTTCTTATTTATTTATTCGGTTCCGTTTCAGTTGTTGTTCGCTTTAATAGCTTCATAAAAATTTCTTCATTTGATTTCATGTCAATTTGGCTTACTGCCCGCCCCTCTCCTCGCACCAACCAACAGCATGATCAAAATAAAATAATAAAATTCAAGTAAATGAAAATGAAAGGCAAATAAAATTTTATTAACTTAAAGTTGGGGCCATTTTGTGGTTTGGTGAAGGGGGTGGGGGGTGGTATTGCTTTTAGGGCGCGTTAAATGTTAACACGAAATATGGCCTAAACGAAAGAGTCGTAAAAGCTTTGCCTTGGCCAACCATTAATTGGTAATTAAGAGCTTTGCATTTTTTGCAACGTTTTCATGTTATATTTATATAAATGTACAAATAAATATATAAATATTTTTTTTTTAATCTGTAGTATCTCATTTTAGAAATTCCGTTCGCAAATAATGTTAACGATCATAATTTTATAGAAAATATTTTAAGCCGCAAATATTTACCACAAACTGAAAGGAAATGCTCTTTCCAAGTAGAGACCATTAAAAACGCGATCTGAAGCGTAATTCCAGATTCCGCAATACTTTTTTTTTATAGCCGCCACTTGAGGCGAACGTTCGCCTTTAAATAGATTCTAAGTTTGAAGAGCGAAAGACAGAGACCTTTCCACTGCATTTAACCATTGCCCACTAGCCACATCGCAGGACCTCAACGTATAGTATTTCCGGATTGGGGGGATCTCCCGGTTTTCCGGCGTCCATGGTCCGTTTAGTTGTACAAAATATTTCCGATTTTTCTTGGCTTCCTTTTTCTTCGCCAGCTTGGTGCGCGCTTGATAAAATTAAATTTATTCATATAATTTTTCCAAACGAAGGGAATTTATTTTGCTTGCGTTTTTTGTGTTCTACTATTTCTTATTTTTTTTCTTTTTTACCTCTCCTTGGAGTGCAGCTCACTCAATTTCCTGGAACGATTTGCAAGCACATTAAGAGTGGGGGGGGGGGTCTTTAGGGGGTTAAGGCGGAGCTGGCACCTTGACCAAACGGCTTGACAAATATTGACGAATTGTTTGGCCACCATTCAAATAGAAACGCTAAACAAGCAGCGGACATATAAATGGAAAAATAAAACTGAAAATTGGAAAGGTACAGTGAAAAGTCGAGAAAATTACCACAGAAAGTGGTTCTAAGAATGAGATTAAGGATTAAAAGGCCTAGCTGACTTATTTTGGAATCTTGAAATGTGGATTATCAAACGGCATATTAAGAAAAATCCTGTTGAAATAATGATCGTAAATAAAACCGAACACTTTAGAAAGGTGACTTGGATTAGTTTCCATTCACTACGATTGCCTACTGTGAATGCGGGCAAAGCAAATAACAGTTAGCAGGAAAAGCGGGAAAAGCAAATGAAAAACGTAGGTATAGAGAAGCGGACAAGAAAGCGTAGTGTGTAGTAAGTGAGGGAGACCGCAGCACAATAATGGGGAAAAAGGAAAGCAAAGTAGGAAATTATGATATCATCTTTATGACGCCATTATGGTCGCTGTCGCTGTCTTGCTTTTCCACCCACAGTGCTCACCCCTTTTCACTCGTTCCTGTGTGTGTGTGTGTGTGTGTGTGTGTGTGTGTGTAAACATGCTATGACTAACTGTCATGACCCGCCCCCTTCACCAATGCCACCGCCTGCCGGGAAAAACTGTTGTGAATGTCAAAGACCGGAAAGGCAAGATGAGCGGAAATGCAACAGTTTGGCCTTCGGCTGCCCTTTTGGTTTAAGCCAAAAAGGGTTAAGAGCAGCTTCTTCTTAATTAAATGTTTAAATCTTAAGTGTCTCGCTAGTGGAACTAAACAAACTATATATTGAATTGACCTATTAACAAATAGTTTATACACCAAATCACAGACGTGCACATAAAACATTTCTTCTCGCCTTTCTGCGGCTTGAACTAAACTTTCGCTTGCGTTAAGTTCCGAAAAACCACTGAGATGCTTAGTTTTTGGCCTAAGAACCACCTGGGATAATTATGCCAAAGTTGGGGTCCCATATCGGGATATATATATATATATATATATATGTATATCCCCACAATCCCAAAGCTGCTTTGTTTTACGTGTTTTGCCCGGCCAAAGTCTCTCATAAATTTAATGATGTTTTTTTGCCTCGGCTTTCCTTCTTGCCTTCGCACAATTTTCCATTTCTTTTTTTTTTCGTGTGCTCTGTTTTTTTTTTTTGGGTTTGTGCGTATTTTTCAGTCTTCGGTTTTTGGTGTTTTGTCATGATGCCCCTAATGAACGCGCATAAAACTCGACTTGCAACTTCAGCTTCCAGCGAACGCGCGCGTTGTCTAACGTTCTAGAAATAACATTTGTAGGTAATAAATTCAAAAGATAATACAAAAAGCCCATCCACCCACAAGGCCTGGATGTTTATATTCTGGTTTTCTTTCCAGCCTGTTTTCTAGGCTGCACATAACTCGCCAGCCAGCTCCTCCGCCGTGCGTTGCCTGCACTGTGAGAAAATTAGTGAAGATTTTCACTTTCAATGAGTTATGTATGTATATGTGAAGCCTAGAATAAACGCGATAAACTCTGCTCTATGCTCAGTGTATTTGTTGCAACGTAAAGCCAAGCTGGAGTATAAATTTAGCTGGGGCAGTAGGGGGTTAAAGGCCCACGCACATTGAAATATTACACCTGCAATTGGCGGAGTTTGGGACGCCTACTTTTTCGTGTGTTAATGAGGGGCTGTGTCCTGTCTGCAAAGGAATATGGGCCGAGGTCAGAGGTTATTGCGTATAACGATTCCATCGTTCGTCGCCAATGTCAGTCGTCGTTAATTCATTCATTAACTAATTTTTGATTTCACTCGTAAATTCCAACTTCAATTCCGCGAATTTAAAGCGACTTAAAAAATTGTAAAGATGGGAAATTATTAAATCATATGCTGGCGCACTGTTTTAATTCGCTTAATACTGTACTATTTCTGCCACATTAAATAGTATTTATAATTTGGCCTGCGAAATTCGAAGTAATGTGAAATTTAAAATAACATCCCATGGCATTCATCCTTCGCATGGAGTCGCATAAAAATCCAGCAATGATATACTCTTACCTCGCACTTTCCTGCATTTCCCTCTCAATTTTTGTTGTACAACATTTTCCACTTAAGCCACAAGAAGGACCAAAAAAAAAAAAACGGAGGAGAGATTCCCTTCTTTCGAAGGTATATGTATATATGTTACATAGCCTCCATCTGACGGAGATTTCGAATGGGTGGGCTGGGGCCAAAGGCAGCGGCATGTCATTAGGTTACATGCTTGTAATTACAATTCACGGGGCGTGGGTAATGGGGAAAAACAAGAGTCCAAGGCAAGCGCCTCTATCCAGGGAATACCGTACCGTGCAGACTCCTGCCGGGTCATCGAAGTTACCGGAGAGAAGTTTGTCGGCGGAATCCGTAAATCCCCGTACCCACATATGCAGATTGTCTGTTGGCTCACCTTTTCTTTTTTTTGGGCTTTTGCCAGCCGTTTTCCTTTTTTTTTGTTGTTGTTCTCTGCTGGTGAACAACACAAAAATTATGTCATAAAAATGTTGCTGCTAATGTTGAGCACATGTACACGCAGCAAAATGTAGTTTTTCTTAATCAATCATGCGGATTCATTGTGCTAAAAGAAAATGGCTCCTTTTCTTGATTGCAAACCATTTGCACAAGTGCAATGCAGCAAAAAAAGGATTCTTCACATAAGCACACTTTTTCGCTGAGTGTAAAACGTGTAAAAAACACACACTTACAGTGAAAGCCGCAGCCACAAAATGCCGCATTAAAATCACAAAATATAAATACAATATGCAGGTTCTTTGTGGCAACACCCCGGCCAAAAGTTGCACGTCCCCCCCCCCCTCCTTTTCTCACCCCATTTGCTCGGCGGAAGGAAGCAGGGAACTTTTATGTTTATGGCGAACAACGTGAAAGGTTGCCGGAGATCCAGAAGTGAAATGAATGCGGATGGTTTGAGTCGCAGGTAAGTGACTAACTTTCAAAACTTTGCCAGCGATAAAAGGCGCTACAATGATTCATTTTCGATATGGAATATTTCCCGTTATTACGTGAAAAATTACAAATCCGCAGTGGCAAATGCAAGCTATGTATGTACATATGTGTTCATTTTCGATTTTGATTTTGAACATCCGCATTTCTAATTACCAACTAGTTTTTGGTCTGTGTGAAACTGTGATTTCATATTTTCCATGGCTGGGCCATAAAAAATTCGAATGAAATTCGTATGCGCCGCCCTCTTTCACAGGCCGTTTTTCTTTGAAAATGAGTTTACAATAAAATGCAGTTACTCTTAAGCCGCGAGCCAATTAAAATTCAATCTCTGGTCCCACATAATTCCACGAACTATGAACTTTGCGCACCGCGAGTACAGCCGTTTATGATCTTTTAAGCCCGCTGCAAGCAAATCCCCATTAAAGTGCCAGATGTGGTGTGGGTCGTAAAATATGAGTGATTCCCGTGTACTTTCATATTGCCAGCCTCTGCCGCGTATATATATATATATCTTCCTGTATCCCATGTATCTTTGTATCTCTGTATCTTTGTATCTTTGCATCTCGCGATTCATTATTCTTTCCCATTGTCATCTATTTCCCCCACCACTCAAAACACTTTTTGCTTGGCTGGTCTTTAATGTGTCACCGTAGACATCTATTAAAACTTCATTCATATTGCGGTTTTCCATCCACGAGTAGCGCATTCGAATCTGATTTCGAAAATGGAATATGCGGCAGCAGGGGGGTTCGCGGGGGGGGTTTTGGGAACCCCCGTCAGCGGCAGCGAGAACAAATACCAAAAATTAGATGAGCTCGGCTTCAGCTAGCAAGTCCATCTGTCAAACATTGTGCCTGGTGACAGGCTTCTGTGGCTTTTTATTGTAGCTGGGGAAGCTCCACAAAGGTGGGGCATACAGCACTCGAAACAATCTTTATATGCGTTTCGAAATTTCTGAAATTTCCATTATATTTATACTTGCATTGAAAGTATCTAAGAGTGAATTTCAAACAACCAAACATTCACGTATTATGCGAAATGAGGTGTAATTTCTTCGAGTGTTTTGGGGATGCTGCTTATGATGATGTTGTTGCCTTTTTGATGGCTCGCTTTACTTTTTCCTACGCTACTTTTTGGGGGTTGGGAATGTTAAAATATGAGCACATTTCACTCGCTTCGAGTGTGTGTGTTTTTGTGTGTGTGTGTGTGTAGATGGCACATGTGGCCAACTCCCCGCCAATCCCCACCAGCTTTTACCTATCCCTGGCTGACCTACCCTGGCTGCGTACCCCAGCTATCGCTACCTGGCAACCATATGTGGCCTTTTATTACGATTATGTTTACGTGTAAGTGCAGGAGTTGGGGTCCTGCGACTCTGGCTTCTGTCCCCGGGCTCCATTAAAGAAATCAGATGCCGGCAACAGCTGACAAAATCGATGTATAGAATATATATATATGCATGTATGTATGTACATACGTATGTGTGTACATCGCCCTCCGCGACAACATCATTATGCTAATCACAATGTTTAGGGGCTGGTAAAAACCCTGCGACCGTAGCACAAAAACCAATCTGAAATCTGCGTCCCAGCAATTTGTCACGCCGCCTGGGAAACATTCAATCGCTTTTATCAAACGCACCAGATCTCGAAACCGAGATCCCAGATCTTTGAAATCATCGAAGAACGAGCTACAAAGCCCAAAAAAAAAAAAACGAAACTAAGGCGAAAATTAAAACGAGCGATGGCGACAGTGGGCTTGAAGTGAATTTCTAATACCCTGAAGTCAAAAAAGAAAAGTGAGTAAATTCGAACTTTAAGTTAACAAAAATTTCACTTAATAGCAAAGTATCTAAAACTATTGTACTCTTTTACATAAGTTACTTGTAGTTAGTTTTCTTAATTATAAGAAGATATTTCCGGCACCAAATTCAAGGCACAGCCAATGGACTCCTTCTTCTCGTGGCAAACGATTAATTTGTGAATTAAGTTCAGCGGTCAGTTGAGCAAGTCCAAGTCCAAGTCCAAAGACAAAGGCCAAGTTAAAAGCCAAGGAACGAGCCCTGGCTCCAGTTTTCAGTTCCAGTTTTCCGACAAAGACAAGTTCTTGTGTTATTTAATGTGGCACGGCGACGGCGTTGGCGATGTGCTCATTGATAATCATAATCAAGCTAATGACGCGGCAGCCGATAAGCTGCACTGTGAGAAAAAAGTTAGCCTCGACTGGTGAAATGGCTAAAAAATACAAGAAACTAAAATGAAGACTTCGCAGCGGCACAAGTTGCGAGTGTAGAAATGCTAAAGCGTTTTATTTTTTATTTTTGTTTTTTTTTTCGAGTGCAGTGCACCGTGTTTGCAGTCCCGTTTTTAAGAGCAGGGAGCGGCTTTAATGATGATATAGCTGCCGCATCCCCGGCTGATCGCTACGCCGGCTAGTGACGATATCTCCAATTGGCCCGAAAACATTCCTCAATCCTCAAGCCACTTGCTACTTATCCGGGTCCAATTATCTCTGGGAGAAAAACCGATTGGCCGGCTGGCTCATCGAAGACTGTTGTCCGGATTGCCGGACTAATGAGTGCAATTTGCTTCTTGTCTTGGCCACTAAATGCTCGCATTAGTTTAGATAAATAGCTTAATTAATACGTTTAGTCTGGCTGGCAGCTAGAGAGCCTCCAATGCCGACAATTACAACAATAACGAGCGGCAATTATTAGCCTAATGGCATTGTTTGATTTCCGCACTGCACTTTTGGGCGCCGTACACAATTCGAGTTCCGCTAAGTGGCCGCTTGGTCAGTGTTTCGTTGATTGGGAGGTGGGGTGCTGTATATTGTGTATAGACCGGGCTATTTGGCCTGGCCAAATAGATAGATGGCCGTATTCAGTGGCCCGATTAGGGCATTCCTGCACGCCGCTCCATTATAACAATTCGCACAAATGGGTGCGAGTAATTCACGGTCTTTCATCGGGGAGCACTTTCACTGATGGAAAGGCTCTTTTTTTTTTTTTGCTTTGGCCTTTCGATGAGGTACCTTGCCATAATGAGTTTCAAACTTCTTGGCAGCCGCCTGCATGTGATTGTTAGCCACACCTAAGTGATGGGCTTCCGGCGATTCACTCACTCCACCCACCGTCGCCAGCATATCGAAATCAATTTCTCACGTTTTCAGTTTCATCTTGCGGTTCGATTTCGCTGTGCGTCTAATGACTGCCGCCGAGTTCGAAACGGCGGGAAATGCGGCGCAAAGACAAAGGGGCAATGCCGATCCGCGACCTATAAAGCCCAATAGTATATACACATATAACCCATAACCGAATGCCAAGAAACGCCCCCGTTTCGGCTGAAGACAATAAGCGTGACTAATGCAAAATATTCGAGATACCTGGCCGCGGTCATAAACACCTCATCATCAGCGGTCATTACGTTGCCTTCTCTGAACGAAATTAGAAATAAATAAGCCGCAAAATCGTACGCAATATGTCTCAATATATATACTTTGGGGTCATAAATCGCGCGATCGCGGCTTGTTAAAAAAATTAAATTAATAAAACTTAATTTGCACACAGAGGGCGAACGAAACGGACGCCAAATGACCAAATCAGGGCTCCAAATGAGCTGCCCACCACTTTCCACAGATCGTTCTCTTCTTTTTTTTTTTGTTGTGATTTTTGAATAATCATACCCTAACACAGAGGGTACATCAGTTGAGATATAAAGCTGACAAGATCACATAAAGAGCTTATGTGAATAACTTAAGCTAAAGTTGTTTCAGCACTTATTATATTTTATAGAGGGTATTTCAGCTGTTAACTTGTTCGTTTCAGTTGGATACAGATACATATATATACATATATGTATATGTATATATATACATGTATATTGTTTTTACTTAACTTTTGTGGGGCGTTTGCGACGACGGCATTCGCTGATAATGATCGATTTGGCGCTCGAGAAATGTGTCAAAAGCAACACCAAAGTCACTCGAATGAGTCGGCAATTTTGATTGGGCGGATGATTGATGAAACGGTTCGGATTCGTGGCTTATAAGGGGGGTATTACTATATAGTGGCGGGTCCGCCGGAAGGACCCTTATAATGGATTTGTTCACCATCGATGGGGGCTTGGAGGCGAGCAATAATTGGATTATAATTTGTTTGGGGCACTTTCATGTCGAATACGATTCCAAATCGATGCTTAGTTGGGCTTTCGACGAAATATAACAGAGCTATCTATCACACGTTCATAGCTGCGAATTTGTTTGCTATCTGGTTTTTGATTTGATTGTTTTCGAAACGAAAGTTACCATATGTATGTACATTTGTTCGTACTTTCTGGCTCTAAAATTTACCAGTTTAATACACATTTTTGCAATGGTCACCCGCCGAATTTGAAACCTGGTTTCCCTCGACTTTGCCGATTTTCACTGATTTGCCACCCAAATTTCCAACGCCCACCGTCCGCCCGAAAAAACACCGAAACTCACCGCTCAAACCGCTGCAAATCCAATTTGTTTGCTTAGGATGCATGAACCACAAATCAATTACGCGCCCTCTTCAAAAACAACAACCACAAAAACTACAATAATAATAACAACAACAACAACAACACCAATTACAACAACGATAACAACAGCATCAAAAAAAAGCAGCGGGAAGGAAAAACTACACGGCTCAAATTAATGAAAATCCAATGAAAAGCGCCACATGCAGAGAGAGTTAACTCCACACATTTTGGTCAGCAACAGTCGTGTTCAGAATAATAGCACCATTTGTAAAAAGTAATGTGAGTTGAGAAGAATGTTAGTTTTACACAGAAATGAACAAATCAATGTAACAAATTATTGTCTTATGAAACTTTAAAGTTAACTAAATTATAATTAATATCTATAATAAATGCAGCGTTTCTACTAACGAATTAAGCACAAGTGTTTATGACACGAAACACGGCAGTTTCTCGGTTAAAACAAATTCATTACGCAACTAGAATGAAAATGAAAATGAAAATGAAAATAGGATAAAATAACCCTGCGAGCATGACAAATTGAGTGCCCTTTTGCCGGGGGCTCAGCGGGCATACGCATACAATTTTTTTTTTTTTTTTTTTTTAAAGCCAATAAAGAGCCGATCGCTTAGCGTGAAAAATGCGTGTGAGCAAAGCCACACAAGTCGACGCGACGAACGGATGAAAATGGATGGATCTCCGTTTGATTGAGTTGCATTTCCTGATTTTCCAAAATGAAATGAAACGAATACGAAACTTGCTACGAAACCCAAGATGACTTCCAAAAAAAAATAGAGATCCCGAAATGTTGACAAAACAAATAAACAAAAGTTTGCGGCGCAAATTCAAAGGAAAAACGCTAACAAGAAATGTGAAGGAGAAGTTGCGTCTCGCATTACAAAGACTGGCTGTCATTATCCTGGCTCGGGTGTCCAAGAGCCTTTAATTATTTTTTTTAGAGTTTTTCGAGTGTGAGAGAGAGTTGGAGTGCAATTGCAGGCTGTTCCAGGCTGTTCCCCCGACATTCCCCGGCTGATTTATCCTGAGGCTCAAGTCCTTGCACGACCCGCCCACAGGCGCCTGCGGCCCCGGCAATCCGATACTTTCGAGTGGTCAGGCCAAACCCCTTCCATACATCCATACATCCATACACCCATACATCCATACATCGCATGTGCATCTGTGCGCTGGCCCATCGAAATTTGATTTCCATGTTTTGGATGTTTGGGTTACGCCCGCGCGTCTACATAATTTACGATGGTCATCTGGAAGCACTTGTGCCGCTCCTAATTGCAGTCGGTACCGCCTGCAGCTGTCAGCCCGATCTCCATATCCTCGAGGAGTCCCCTCAAGTGGGTGTGGACCCTCGGGCCACGCGATTTGACTTGAGTTGAGCTGAGTTGAGTTTGCCATTCCGAACTTAGTTGGAGTGCTCCGCTGGCAGGGATGCTCTGCCAAGGACCAGGACCCCATTGAGATTGGATTGGATGTCGCTAATGACCGGCGACGAAAGTTGCTGGCCGATGATGGCGCTGGCATTTCAATTGGATCCTTGAGTTATCTAGCCACCATCGACGCTCAAAAGGATTGCGTTTATCACACATTTGCATAGGACACGATTGTGGTTTCCCGTTGGAAATCCACCAACAATCTGGTTTTCCATTTTCCATTGAAATCTCGCAAGGGAAGTAATCAGAGGCGGGGGGGGGGGGGGGTGTGTGAAATAAATAAAACTTATCTTAAGGCGTATTCACGTGAGAAACTAAACACGAAAAATATGTGTGTATGTATGTATGCATTTACATACCACGTGGTCAATTGTGTAGAGTGGTGGGTGCGGGATCTCTAGCTGCTGGAGAGGGGTGCGAAATCGAGCCACCGACTTACTAATGTCAAAAGTCTTACTACAAGTTAAAGGGAAAACAATTTAAAACTATCAAACTATTTATGGATTTCATAATACTAATATATTGAAGGTTAAATAAACCAACTACCATGTACCGCAATTTCTTTGGCCAGAGAGCCAAGCTCAAAGAAGCGATCAAAGAGAGAATCTCAGTCGCGAAAAATAAGAGCTTCCGTTAGACTCTCTCTTTTGTGCTCCCCCTCCTTCACCAACACTTTATTTTTACCACGCGCATTGAAGCCGAACGCGCGTCACTGCTGCCGAAAAGTATTAATTTAATCAAATTAACGCAGGTAATCGGGCTTAAAATTATGCAAAACGTGTTAAAAGTGCTCGTAACAAGTGATCACCGCCCGTCGAAGTTATTTCCCCTCGAAATATAACATTTTTATTTGATTAATTGGCGGTTTTTACATATACATACATACATATGTATGCACATACTTATGTATGTGTGCAAGTGCACGTGCAATTCGAATGGAATTTGTGTTATTTGTTTCTTTTTTGTTGTTGTGATTCTTTCTAATACGTACAAAAGTATGTATATTAAATTGAGTGTTTTAGTGTTTGTTGTAGTGAATCTTTCTAATACGTATATTTAAAGTCTGCGTACAAGTGTTTTATAAAAGAAGAAAAAGAAAATGAAGGAAAGCGGCCACCACTTACCGTTAGAATCGCAATTCTCACTCCGTTTCTTTCGGTTTTTAGTTCTTTTTGAGCGCCCCGCAAGTATTTTTACTGCGCAATAGTTTGAATTTAATCAATTTATTTTTTTACGGCTTAAAATATGTAACACGCGTAAGAAGAAAAAGCGTAACATTTGATAGAATCCCGATGAAACAATTTCCAATCGATATTTGGCGATATTTCGATTCTATCAGCGCGTTACTGCCTATTATTGCGCTTTTACACCCAGGTGCACTTACGAATTCATATGTACATGTGTATGTATATAGTTATGTGGAAGGTTGATAGGGCCTTCCGAGCAGAGACCGTTGTGTCCAAAAGATCGTTGCCTCCAGAAACGACTTCGTTGTCGTCTGTAGGTTGAAGGTTGAACTCCTCAGTTAAGCACCCATCGACTTCTTTGTCGATTAAAGAGGGGTTAAAACAAAACGAAAGGTTTCGCTTAACAAATTGAGGGTTTATTCAATGATGTGTACAGATCGAGGTCTTCTTATCTACTGACTAAAAATAAAGCTAAGCTCAGACAAAAAGCTTAGCGCCATGTGTATTCTAACATAACTTAATCTAATAAGAGGGTATGTAAGGGTATACATGACTCCCCCAGCGTAAGTTTCAAGTATGTGGTTGAAATTATTTCATTAAGTAATACATATGTAAATAATAGGAGTACAGAAATGTTAGGTTTCACAATCTTCATTTTGATATTTATATTTCCGTTTCACCTGATCCTTATAGATTTTTCGTTTATTGTCTTTATTATTAATCAAGTAGTTACCGTATTGAGTGTAATTACTTATTTCTTTATATTTTGGATTTGATTTTCCTACTTGATTATTTTTTACAAATATATTTGAGAAGTTTGACTCGTTTATGTTATCCTGTTTTGCATTTAAAGTTTGTTTGTTTCTTACTAGCTTTTCGGATAGTTTAGAGATGTCTTCGTGACAAAGTATATTATTAAATAAATCTATCGGTCTAATATTTGTGGTTGAATGAATTGTGTTATTATAGCAAACAATTGCTTTATAAACATTTTCTTGAATAGTGTCAAAATTGTTTGGATCAGCATTATACAATCGCATATGTTCATTTAGGGTTAAGTGCAATCTTTCCACATCAGAGTTTCCAGTTTTCTTATAAGGAGTTGTAAAGTGTATATCTATGTTATTTTCGAGGAGAAATTGCTTAATTACGACAATATCGAATTCGTTATCAGTTACAATCTTTTTCGGCTTTCCTAAGTATTGAATTCTTAATTTGATTGCGTTAAGCAAAGAAATCCAAGATCTGTCTTTAATATGTTGAGCAGTGGCATATTTAGACATTTTGTCAATTGATGTAACGTACATAATGTTTCTTTTAGGATACCAGATGTCTATGTGAATTATATCGTTTATTTTATCTGGCGTTTCTGTAATATTAAAATTATATTTTATAGGTTGTCTATCATATTTGGCTAAATTACAAATTTTACAATTGTTAATATAATTTTGAATAAACTTTTGCATTTTTGGATAATAGTATTTTTCTCTTATAGATATAAAAATTTCGTTAATGCCTCTGTGATTATTCTTTATGTGTTCGTTTTCGATAATCTTCAGGAGTTTTTCTTTATCATTTATGTCTTCTAACAATGTACCTGACTTTAGAATTCTTAAATTTTTATTACTTGAAAAATACTGCCTATAAATTTCTTGAAATTTTACAAATAAACTTAAATTTTCACAAAATATTACAACTAAGCCTTTTTCTGGCAGTTTCTCTTGCATGAACTTAAGCATATTTTCCTGATTTCCGCTTGATTTAAAGATATGTCGTATTTTCTTGTTATGCAAAATTTTGAAGGTACTTAAATCGCTTTCCGCTTCTATTATTTGTATTTGGATTTTAAAAACGTTTAGACAATTAGTTGTAATACTAATAAAATTAAGATCGTCTGAGTCCGCACTGTGAATAGTTTCCAAATCGTCAATATCGTTGGCAAATATATGAATTAGATCTTTCGAGAAATCTTCATTTATAATTTTTGTCTTAGGCGTAACTTCCGGTAATGTGTTAGTGTTCTCTAGCATAAATATATCTAAGTTATTAATTTCTATATTTGTTTGGGCATTTTTATCATACTCTTCTGTTGATGCTTTGACAATTCTGCTAAGTCCGTCTGCTAAAGCGTTTTCTTTACCTTTTATAAATGTTATGTCAAAATCAAACTCGTTTAATTGCACTTTCCAACGTTGTAACTTTAGGTTGGGTTCCTTTAGATTATTAAGCCAAACTAGGGGTCTATGGTCGGTTTTAATTATAAACTTTCTTCCATAAATATAATATTTAAAGAATTTTGTTGACCAATAGATTGCAAGAAGCTCTTTTTCTATTGTACTGTAATTAAGTTCATGATTTTTAAGAGAACGACTAGCATAAGAAATTACTTTATTATCTTGCATGAGCACGGCGCCTAATGCATAGTTACTTGCGTCTGTAACTATCGTGAATTGTTTGTTAAAATCTGGGTAAACGACTATCGGATCGCTTGTTATTAGGATTTTTAGTTTTTGAAAAGCTTCTACGTATTCTTGATCATGTGTGTTTATTTTAGAATTTTTCTTTAAGTATTTTATTAAGGGCTGGGCAATTTTGGAGTAGTCTTTTATGTAGCGCCTCAAATAACCTGTGATGCCTAGAAAACTTTTAATTTGTTTCTGGTTTGTCGGTAAATTTATCTTACAAATTGCGTCAATTTTCTTCTGACTTGGCTTTAGACCTTCTGAATTAATGGTATGTCCGAGAAATTCAATCTCCTCTCTGGCAAACTCGCATTTGTCTGATTGGAGTTTTAAATTTGCCTTAGATAGACAGCTGAAGATACAGCTTAAATGATTGACGTGTTCCCCTATATTCTTAGAAAATATAAGGATGTCATCCATGTAAACAATGCAAAATTGTCCGGTATAGGGGCTAAGGATATTATTCATTAGCCTTTGAAATGTTGAAGGTGCGTTCCGTAGTCCGAAAGGCATACGAAGGAACTCGTAATGGCCACTGGTTGTTGAAAAGGCTGTTTTGTGCACATCTTTGTTGTCCATTTCTATCTGATAGAAACCTTTTGCAAGGTCTAAAGTTGAAAAAATTTTACAGTCGCCCAATTTGTCGAAAATCTCGTCTATATTTGGGATCGGGAATCGATCTTCAATGGTTTCCTTATTAAGTTTACGGTAGTCTACGACGAGCCGCCACTTTTGCTTATTGGACTGGTCCATTTTTTTCTGAACAACCCACAAAGGACTATTATATGGGCTTTTAGAGTGTCTTATAATTCCTTGATCTAACATTTCTGCTATTTGCCGGTTAACTTCGTCTTTGTGAATTTCTGGGTATTTGTATGTTTTCGAATAAATGGGAAGATCATTCTTTGTAATAATCCTGTGTTTGATTTCACTTGTGAAACTTAGGTCTTGGCCTTCTTTGTAAAAAATATGTTCGAATTTTTGTATAAGCTCATTTATTGAGGATCTGGCCTGTGGACAAATTAAGTTCATTGGAATTAAGTTATGTATGCCAAGATCCAAGTGGTTTTCCTGAACTAAAAGATCTAAATAAACATTATTGAGTTGAATCTTTTTGTTTGAGTAATCGATGACTGCATGCAAGTCATTAAGTATGTTACAGCCAATTAGCCCATCGAAATAGTTGTGAAAATTATACTCTAGAAATTCACAAATATAACCTTCAGCTTCAAATTCTTGAAAACATGGAAACCTGCATAATTTTCCTATTTTAATTTTGTTTCCCATTGCTTTTACTTCTATGTCAATGTCTGTTTTCCACTTCGGGTGACACAAATTATCATTTATTACACTGAATTCTGCTCCAGTGTCAATAATAAATAATAATGGCCTCTTTTTACCTTGAACTTCTATATATGGTATTCGTCTTGATCCTCTATCTGAAAATTTACACTTGATTGATTAATATCCATTGGCTCGAAACTACGCCTGCTTTGCTCAGAGCTTTGCACATTTCGACTATTTGTTGAGACTCGAGCAGAATTAGAAGTTGAGCTATTATTCGATTGATATTGATATCCCTGCCTTCTATTATTTACCCTAGGCGTACCTTCAGTTCTTGAATTTTCTTGTTGTTCAACATTATTTTGTTGAAACCTATTGGCTTCATCAAGGCTTCTTTCTGTAACGACTGGTTCGTTTACATTTCTATTATCATTACTGAAATTGGTTCTGAAGTTGGGTTTATTGTACCTATTATTTCTTCGAATTGGTCCGTATAATGTGTAGCTTTGATGCCGAGCATCTTCAATGATTTTATAGGCATCCTCTACGGAATTTGGGTTTCTCGCGAATATTAACGTTTTTGTAGGTTCAGGCAAGTTGTCTCTAAAAACGCGGAGTGCAATTCGGTTCACTTCTAATGTGGTGTATGTTTTGTCGTCATGGATCAGTATCCGGTTGTGTACCCTATTCGAAATTTCATTAATTTTGTTATAATATTCTTCTATAGTTGATTCCACTCGACACAATTTTAACATATCCATTAAGACATCGCTTGTTTCTTTTTCCCCGAAATTTTTCAGAATTACACATTTAAAACTTTCCCACTCTGTCATATTTCCATGCCTATGAATCACTGGCCTGCATAATCCCACAAATTTATTTTTTATAAAGCCAAACAAAATATTTTTTGTATTCGTGTCGAAAACATCAAAAGAAGGAAGGATATTTTCTATTTGTGTAATTAAATCTGGCAATTGATTTGTATCAGTACCATCAAAATTTTGTATTAACTTGATGCAGTTCATTGTTGAGTTAAATGCGGCTAAGCTATTTTCGTTCATTTTAGATTTCTTTGTTTTCTCTCGAGGTTCGCAAGTATTAATAGTTAGCTTTTAGTTTCTTATCTTAGCTAGTATAAAGAGCTTTGTCGAAGAAAAAAAAAATTTTATCAGCTTAAGTTCTTCTTCTCCAGGTTGGGTTTCGTCACTCCGTACATGCAGGTGTTCCAAAGCTTTCCAGTTATGTTTTATGTTCCTCTTTATACTCGGCCACGTGCATTGGTTAACGTATTGAAGATTTCCGGACTTAAATTACATAAGAACAGCTTACTGTGGTTCCGAATGAATTTCTTGACGTATGGCTGGTTTCCTTATTTTTTCTGTGTTGATCCTCGTCGCCAGTTATGTGGAAGGTTGATAGGGCCTTCCGAGCAGAGACCGTTGTGTCCAAAAGATCGTTGCCTCCAGAAACGACTTCGTTGTCGTCTGTAGGTTGAAGGTTGAACTCCTCAGTTAAGCACCCATCGACTTCTTTGTCGATTAAAGAGGGGTTAAAACAAAACGAAAGGTTTCGCTTAACAAATTGAGGGTTTATTCAATGATGTGTACAGATCGAGGTCTTCTTATCTACTGACTAAAAATAAAGCTAAGCTCAGACAAAAAGCTTAGCGCCATGTGTATTCTAACATAACTTAATCTAATAAGAGGGTATGTAAGGGTATACATGACTATATGTGTGCGTGCGCCTAAAAGTGCATGCAATTTAAAATGTGAATGTGTTTTTTTTTTCTTTTTTGTTGTTGTGATCATTTCTCAAATATTTAAAGTGTGTGTTGAAGTGTTTTAAGTAATTCAAAGATCAAAGAAAGGAGCAAAGGGAAAAATGCGAAAGCAGCCACCATTTACCGTTACAATCGCTCTTTACTCACCCTCTTTCGGTTTACCGCATATTTTGCGCGCATCGGGCGTACTTTAACTGCACAATAGTTTTGACAAAATTATTATTTAGTTAATCGTACCAAAAAACTATTCAAAACGAGTGATCGCTGCGCGGTGACGTAATTTCTACTCGTTTTTTCGGTTTTGCTTAAAAGATCAATGAAAGGAGCAAACAGAAAATGAAGGAAAAGCGAAAGCAGCCACCATCTACCATTACAATCGCTCTTTTCTCTCCACTTTTTCGGTTATCCGCTTATTTTAACGCGCAGCGCGAGCGAGCGAATTTCTACTGCGCAATTTCTACTACTTTATTCGATTGCAACGGCGAATTTACAAATGGCGCAAATGGAGTTTTGCTACAATCGCGTGTGTTAGTGTATGTGTGTGTGTGCAATTTCAAGTCAAATTGCGGTTTTTGTTTTCTTTTTGTTTTTGTGATCAATTCTAAAAATTCTAAAATGAGTGTTTAAGTGTTTTAGGTAATAATAAAAAAAAATGTGAGTGAAAAGTCAATATTCGTAAATCCAACATCTTAAAAACTAGTGCCAATTTTAAAGTGAGGTAAGTGATCAGTATTATTACAGATATGACAATTTTACACTTTGAATTTCATATATTTTGTTTTATTATTAAAAAAAGGGGTAAATGGGTATTGAGGATGTAATATTACTATTCATATTGTACTTTGCTGTTATTTTATTTTCCGCTATTTTATCTCAAAAACTAAATTGCTCCCCAAGTTTCCCGTTTTTCTACGAAAGCTAGTGCTTAAATGTCCCCTAAAATGCACGCTGTCACTCCCCAAATACTTCCAACGACCGACTCCCCAACTTCCTCTAACTCTTTCCGATCTTCAAAGACGCACCGGGGGCCCACCCCGAATAATGGGCTCCCCCACTGGAGGATCTGGAAATCAGATTGTCAACATGGCCTCGCACGTGATATCAATGCATTAACGGAAGTGTTTCAATTGTGTATTCCCCGGGTGCCCCAAAATAGACACGGAAATGTAGCAAACTTCTGGCTAAAGATCAATAATCGTCGCGCCCCTCCGCAAAGGTAAAGCCCAAAGCCAGCAGAGCCCACCCCACCGCCCCCCCCTCCTCTAGAAAACATTGAGAAATGTTTGCCTCGCGCTGGGCCATAAAAAAAAGTGTCCAACTTCCCCATTTCGCTTTGTTTGGTCGCAACCCTCTGAAGATCCGACTACCAAATACCGAAAATGACAAACAGACGCGGCAAATAAATAACGAGAAATGCCATCGTGTTGGGGGCGTATTACTTGGTCGGGGGCATTACGGATCCGGGGTTTTCCTACCCACTTACGTTGGAAAACCCGGGACAAATTAACACGCCAGGCGAAAGTCCGGAAAATGCAAGATCCGGGGGATATGGAAGCTTCGGGGGATAGATGTGTAGATCTATTTTAAGACTACGGGCAGACAACTCGGTCGCCTGATCCAGTCATTCCATTCCATTTACATCCCCAGTCGCATCCATGTAGCACCTTTATTAATTGCAGCCGACGAGACGAGCGTTTGACATGTTTAATGCGAAAATCTCGAGGGGAGCAGGGATCAAGCGGCATGGGATGGTGCACAGCGAGAAAATGTGTGAATTACTTTAGATTTTAGGTTTTTGAAATTGCAGCAAAAGGCGCATACATGAATTAATCACTTAGTGATTAGCAACCAACGATATCGATTATCTACCAGGAATTTTTAGATGATAACTAATTTCGAGTAAGAGATTCCATTGTCTTGGTTTTAATGTTTTGAGACATATATGTATTTATTAAGCAATTGACGCGTTTCTCTCACTGCACAAGGCCTTAAAGTCCCGTTTTCGGATTGGGGAACATTTGTCGGTCTATTTTGGTAAACAGAATGCCAGAACGTCTCTCCCCATCGCAAGCAACGTTGACATAGGCTGGAAATTCTTTTGACTCCCGTCTATTTCGGTGGCCTCCCAGACGAGCCAGCATTATATCGCCACATACAAACATACATACATACATATGTATAGCGATAGCGCATTGCAATCTGCAGACAGAGGATTGCAGACTGCAGACTGTAGACTAGAGGCTGAAGACCAAAGACTGAAGGCTGAAGATAGAAGACTGAGGAAAAGACAGCTGACAGCTCAAAGAAGCTGGGGTCGGAAAAATCGAATTTTTGAAATTTGAAAGCTGGAATCGTTTGCCCATTTTTTGCCCATGTTTGCCCACCAATTAGTTTTTTTTGCCCACGTCCAGTTTTTGAGATATGAATTTTCGAAAAAGTTCGAAAATTTTCGAAAATCAAAAATTTCGCTTTTTTCAAATTTTTTTTTTTTAAATCGCAATAACATCGTTTGCCCACGTTTGCCCACCCTTTAGAATTTTGAAAAAATTTATACTTTAGGAAATATAAGGCTTTTAAGTTTACCTCGGTCTAATCAGAGAGTAAATCGTTTGCCCATCTCTTAAAACCAAATATTATCAACAAAAAACGTTTGCCCAACCATTATTATTAGTTTTTATCGTTTGCCCACCCTTTAAAAAACCTTTAACAAAAATTTTTTTTCGATTGCCCACATTTAAAATACAACCAATTTCCTTAGCCCACCTCTTTAAAATAAAAATTTCCAATAAAAAACGTTTGCCCACCATTTAAAACTAAATAATTTCGATTGCCCACCTTTTAAAACTAAATAATTTCGTTTGCCCATCCTTTAAAATTCATTTTTAACGTTTGCCCACCCTTTAAAAATAAATTATTACGTTTGCCCACCCTTTAAAATTTGTTTTTTTCGTTTGCCCACTCTTAAAACTAAATAATTTCGATTGCCCACCTTTTAAAACTAAATAATTTCGTTTGCCCATCCTTTAAAATTCATTTTTAACGTTTGCCCACCCTTTAAAAATAAATTATTTCGTTTGCCCACCCTTTAAAATTTGTTTTTTTCGTTTGCCCACTCTTAAAACTAAATAATTTCGATTGCCCACCTTTTAAAACTAAATAATTTCGTTTGCCCATCCTTTAAAATTCATTTTTAACGTTTGCCCACCCTTTAAAAATAAATTATTTCGTTTGCCCACCCTTTAAAATTTGTTTTTTTCGTTTGCCCACTCTTAAAACTAAATAATTTCGATTGCCCACCTTTTAAAACTAAATAATTTCGTTTGCCCATCCTTTAAAATTCATTTTTAACGTTTGCCCACCCTTTAAAAATAAATTATTTCGTTTGCCCACCCTTTAAAATTTGTTTTTTTCGTTTGCCCACTCTTAAAACTAAATAATTTCGATTGCCCACCTTTTAAAACTAAATAATTTCGTTTGCCCATCCTTTAAAATTCATTTTTAACGTTTGCCCACCCTTTAAAAATAAATTATTTCGTTTGCCCACCCTTTAAAATTTGTTTTTTTCGTTTGCCCACTCTTAAAACTAAATAATTTCGATTGCCCACCTTTTAAAACTAAATAATTTCGTTTGCCCATCCTTTAAAATTCATTTTTAACGTTTGCCCACCCTTTAAAAATAAATTATTTCGTTTGCCCACCCTTTAAAATTTGTTTTTGTCGTTTGCCCACTCTTAAAACTAAATAATTTCGATTGCCCACCTTTTAAAACTAAATAATTTCGTTTGCCCATCCTTTAAAATTCATTTTTAACGTTTGCCCACCCTTTAAAAATAAATTATTTCGTTTGCCCACCCTTTAAAATTTGTTTTTGTCGTTTGCCCACTCTTAAAACTAAATAATTTCGATTGCCCACCTTTTAAAACTAAATAATTTCGTTTGCCCATCCTTTAAAATTCATTTTTAACGTTTGCCCACCCTTTAAAAATAAATTATTTCGTTTGCCCACCCTTTAAAATTTGTTTTTGTCGTTTGCCCACTCTTAAAACTAAATAATTTCGATTGCCCACCTTTTAAAACTAAATAATTTCGTTTGCCCATCCTTTAAAATTCATTTTTAACGTTTGCCCACCCTTTAAAAATAAATTATTTCGTTTGCCCACCCTTTAAAATTTGTTTTTTTCGTTTGCCCACTCTTAAAACTAAATAATTTCGATTGCCCACCTTTTAAAACTAAATAATTTCGTTTGCCCATCCTTTAAAATTCATTTTTAACGTTTGCCCACCCTTTAAAAATAAATTATTTCGTTTGCCCACCCTTTAAAATTTGTTTTTGTCGTTTGCCCACTCTTAAAACTAAATAATTTCGATTGCCCACCTTTTAAAACTAAATAATTTCGTTTGCCCATCCTTTAAAATTCATTTTTAACGTTTGCCCACCCTTTAAAAATAAATTATTTCGTTTGCCCACCCTTTAAAATTTGTTTTTGTCGTTTGCCCACTCTTAAAACTAAATAATTTCGATTGCCCACCTTTTAAAACTAAATAATTTCGTTTGCCCATCCTTTAAAATTCATTTTTAACGTTTGCCCACCCTTTAAAAATAAATTATTTCGTTTGCCCACCCTTTAAAATTTGTTTTTGTCGTTTGCCCACTCTTAAAACTAAATAATTTCGATTGCCCACCTTTTAAAACTAAATAATTTCGTTTGCCCATCCTTTAAAATTTGTTTTTTTCGTTTGCCCACTCTTAAAACTAAATAATTTATTTTTAAAGGGTGGGCAAACGTTAAAAATGAATTTTAAAGGATGGGCAAACGAAATTATTTAGTTTTAAAAGGTGGGCAATCGAAATTATTTAGTTTTAAATGGTGGGCAAACGTTTTTTATTGGAAATTTTTATTTTAAAGAGGTGGGCTAAGGAAATTGGTTGTATTTTAAATGTGGGCAATCGAAAAAAAATTTTTGTTAAAGGTTTTTTAAAGGGTGGGCAAACGATAAAAACTAATAATAATGGTTGGGCAAACGTTTTTTGTTGATAATATTTGGATGGGCAAACGATTTACTCTCTGATTAGACCGAGGTAAACTTAAAAGCCTTATATTTCCTAAAGTATAAATTTTTTCAAAATTCTAAAGGGTGGGCAAACGTGGGCAAACGATGTTATTGCGATTTAAAAAAAAAAAATTTGAAAAAAGCGAAATTTTTGATTTTCGAAAATTTTCGAACTTTTTCGAAAATTCATATCTCAAAAACTGGACGTGGGCAAAAAAAACTAATTGGTGGGCAAACATGGGCAAAAAATGGGCAAACGATTCCAGCTTTCAAATTTCAAAAATTCGATTTTTCCGACCCCAGCTTCTTTGAGCTACAGCTGACGCCAGACACGAGGGCAAAGTCGAATCGTGATGTGATGCCATGTGGGGATCTGTGCATCTTTATTCCCCAATCGAAGGGACTCTGTTCGCATGTCTGCCCAGTTTATCCCTTTGTGTGAAGTTTTCTTTTAAAGGCGGGAGCGGGATGACATGGAATGGCGTCGCCGGGAAATTTCATTAAAACGCGTTCTGAATGAATGCATTTTTTAAAATTCCATTCAAGAGTTAGGCCCCTGATATCCATGTATAAGCCCTATTTTAACTAGTGTTTTTTAGCCTCTTTTTTTTAAAGGTTTCACTGCTATACATTTGAGTTTCTCTGTGCTATTTCACTTATTTTTTTTTTATTTTTGGCACTGCTTTACGCTTGCTAAGTGCCAAGATATCCCTAAGTTTGGCATCAATTATGCAAGTCTGTAATTCCCCCCGATGGTCTGTGCAGTTTTCCAAGCCACTAAGTACACCTACCTCCACTATCCACCCCCCCCTCCCCCCTCCCCAACGTACTTCATCATTCATTTGCAATTTCCATTAAAATGTCATTGAAATTTCACTTACAAAAATTTCCCTTCAAAAACCAAACCGAAGTGGAGCAAAAATAAAAATTGAGTAGACGAAAGAACGGAACTGAGTTTTGTATTGTGGTAGAGAATGAAATCTGGGTAAAAGCGGGAATTGGAGTTGGTTTGGGGAAAACTTTAGCTGGCAATTCTATTGCCAAACGCATTTTGCACTTCAATTGCACGTGCAAATGAAAATGGAAGGGGTGGGCTATTGGTGTGTTGGTGTGTTGCTGGAAAAGTCTGCGAAAAACTGAAAAATTCAAGCCTGTTAATATGCGTAAGTGTGTGGGGCAGGTGGGTGTTGGCTGTTGGATGTCGGATGTTGTGTGGTGGGTTGTGGGTGGTGGTTTGGCAAGTGGGTGGAATCTCCTGCGAGGAGTCCTGGCGTGAAGTTGTCGCTTTATTTTTCTTCTCGGGCTTCTGGTGCTGTCATTGATATGGCATTTTCCCCAACCACCCAAAAGTACCTCTGAGTACCTCCCAACCTCCATCCCATTTTTAGCCTCACCTTCTTTCGTTGTCGTTTTGTCGTCGCCTGTTGTTAATTGTCATTGCGTCGCTTTAAGCCGCTCAGTGGCAGGAAAATGGGAAATGGAAGCCTCACCTTGCGTGTGGGGTGGGGAAAATCGAGAGGTGGTGCCGGATAAAGTGAATCAAGAGGAAGGCCAAGGAGCAGGAAAGACTATCGGACATACTCTTGCCTTGCCGAATGTCACTGCAAATCGTTGAGCAAATTGACAGCTTTTAAGTTGACAAACAAATTATTAAGTATGATCATATTCAATATATTTATTTTCTATACGTTAGTATATATATGATATTACCAGTTCTATTTGAATGCACATCACTATAATACTATCTACTAATATTAGCTTTGAAACTAGTTTAGCCTGCGCATTATAATTCGTGTGGATAGTCCGGTTTAAAGATGATTTTAGGAGCATATGCTTCCCTTCGGTGTGGATGGATAGTTTCTCCCTTAGCCGTTGTTGTTATTGCCACTGTTGCTGTTTTCACGCGCGGTTAGCGCCTGTAATTGCATTGCCAAGTAAAGGACGAACCGCGAACAGTGAGCGACATTCGTATGTGTCTCTACGTTCGTGTGGCGCTCCATGTGTGCGCTGCACTGGCAGAAAACAATTGGTGGTTCTTAAAAGCGGAATTTGGGACATACTATCATCATATATCGCTACAATTACAAAAATATATGCTTAACATGGCTGCCCCTTTCTTTGTTTTTTCTTAGTTTAAGAGCAATCCTTTGTGTTTTTGGCCAGTGTAGTTTTGGTGCGTGTGTGTGAGCGTTGGCGTAAGTGAAATTTATTTCAACAGCCCCCGCCAGGCATTCAGCCCCAAAACTGTCGGTTGGCCAACTTAGGCGAAAAATTGAGAAGCAAGGCACCACCAGCAAGGCAGCATCGCATCAACGGCAAATGAAATGAGGCTGGCAAAAAGGGGGATTCCGGGGGTTAAATGCGCCCCAATAGGGGGCGCCATCTGCGGCACACTGGCGCCAAAGTGATGGAAACCATTCCGAATGCACAATCTCACAGCGGTTGATCCAAAAAAAAAAAAAAAAAGGAGTGAATGAAAATATGCAATTCTCAGAGAGAGAGAGAAAGCGTTAAGTGGGTGCATAAAGGGGCAACAGCGGTTTATGGGTTCAACTTTGTATCGTGCAGAGTATTTGCTCGGCTATAGAGCAGTATTCCGTTGCTAATAGAACCCTTAAAAGGTACAAAAACCAATATACGATTTGGATTTCAAATTCCCATTTATATTATTACCCACTGTGCCCGAAAAAACCCCCAACTGAAGCTGCAAGCAGACGTGTTTCTGTTGCTGATTTTAAATTTTAATTAAAGTGTGGCTCCTTGGTTTTTGGTTTTGGTTTTTGGCTTTGGTTTTGCTTTTCGGTTTCGGCTGCGACCACTTGAGGTTCACGATCCGCGGCAAAGCAAACAATGGCCTACAAGTAGGGGCACTTCTTGACACGCTCTTGCCACTTGAAAAGTCCAACTATTTGGCCTCGGGGCCAGCAAAAATGGTGCGAGAAGAATGAAGAAAGGCTTTCTAAAACCTATAACCTATATATATTGGCAAGCAAAATTCCGGGCATCATGGCATCCATGACCGATGAAAGTCGATTTCCGTCAACTCATGTTGGGCTATAAAAGTGCCAAAGATCTGCCCAATGGCACACACAGTTCGATGGTCCATCGTCCAGAAATGATCTACGCAATTCTAGTGCTCTGTCTGCTGGGCAGTTGTTGCCCAGCAATGGCCCAGAAGGTCGAAAAGGATCCGCTGGCCAAGGAACAAAATACCCGTTTGGCCGGCATCTATGTGAAGGATGGCAACGAAAATGGCCAGCTGAGATTCCTGGCATCGGGCTTGAACAGTGGCAGCAGCAGCACCAGCTCTTCAAACACCGGTATCAACTCGGCCCTGAATCAGTACATAACCAATAAGCAGGATATGCTGGAGCAACTGCGTCCCACTTCGGGCACCACATCAACGGGAACGGGAGCTGTTACGGGCACATCGACGGGAACAACAGGAACGACTTCGGGAACCGGAACTGGCCTGGTCACCACGACTTCCAATGGAGCTATCTATGTGAACCTGGGCAGTTCGGGATCCTCATCATCATCGTCTTCCTCCTCGTCGGCCACCAATGCGGCCATTAATCAGGTCATCTATGGATCCTCGCCAGTTGCCGGTCTCTTGCCGCAGATCGTTGGCCAGGCGGTGTCCAGTCGAGTGCGTCCCGGTGGCCAGAACAATAGGAGGCGCGTTCCCGCCCGTAGGCGCCGGGTCAACAAGAGGCGTGGCAGCATTAACAACAACAATCAGCGACGTCGCCGGCGTGGCAACAAGCGGGGCAAGAATAAGGCCCAGGTGATGGTGGTGCGACCAAATCGCGGTTGAGAAGAGGATCCACCGCCTTTCTTAGTTAAGCGAAAAATTACTTTTTTTTTGCCCCCCAGCCAAGGAATTTTTTTTTTTTTAATGATTACTATTAGTATGCGAGAAGGCAACCTTATTTATTTATTTAAATGATTGAAAGCAATTACACTCTGCAACCAAGGTGGTTTTATTCGAGGTCATTATGGCAAAGGCGTGAAATGGATAATTAAATTTTAGCTTTGGTATAACATGCATATTTCATGGACATCATTGCTCTCACCTTGTGTATGTTTTCCAATCGACCAAATTTGCGATTGCAAAGCCTCAAATTTGTGTAGGCCAGTGGATTTGGCGTAGTTGCACTAATTTATGGGCCAACTGGTGTTCATGTTCAAAGGGCCGCCAGTCGGTGTGTCTGCGAGGTGCGCTGGCCCGTTTAGAACCCCCTTGGTGAGCCCCTGGTCAAGTGCAAGACAAACGGTCTCCGGTCGGCTCTGCATGCGGCGGTCAATGTCTTGATAAATGTCTGCAGGATGGCGCCCGGGGAGTGGCGCCCGTTGCTCCTCGTCCTGGTCAGCAGGACGACCCCTCGTGCGGCGCCGCTGTTCCATTTCGCGAACCTCTAAATCACCGTCACGTGTCCGGGCTGTGTATTATGTGCTCATGACTGTAATGAGCCTGTAAGTGGACCTAATCAGTGTCATAATAATAGAAATTAATCACTGCAAGGCCATAGTGGCATGGGTGGTGAAAAATTGTGGAAAGGGGCGTGGAAGGCAAGAGGCCGAATGGAGGAGGCGTGGGCGCCCACCTGCAGCTGCTGGCAAAAGTCAAAGTTGAACTTGCTGGCATTTGGCTCTTGTGCGGTTTTGTGCAGCGCTTTGGCGCACATACTTTGTAAATGTTTTGCAATGATTTGATTTGAAATTCATTTGAATTATTGCTTGCTTCCGGTTTCCGGTGCCTTCAAAATACTTTCCTGTTTCCTTTCCACCGCCGCCGCCGCCGCCCCCACAAACCCTGGCATAGCCTCTCCCCCATGGTGAGGATATGGAAAAGGACCCTATGATGTACGACCAACTTGGTTGGCCTTCTCTTTTGCGTCTCTTCCTGGGGAGTTTATTAAGTACTGCTGCCAAGCAAGCATACACTGAAACGTGCAGACGACTGAGATTTGATGTAGTGAAATTGGTATGCAATGGTTATTTGTTGTGCTGTTTTAACAGAATTATAATCTATATGCAAAACATACCCCAAAACGCAAGTCCATTTCCATTTCTCCATTTCTCGCAGTGCATTTGCATAGACCAAATAGCAACTGGTGTGTGAGTGTGCGGAACTTTGTTAATATGCAAGTGAATGGACATTTCCGGTACGGACAAAACGTGCCATGTGCCAGGCCAAAAACCGAGAGCCAAGGTCCTGGGCAAGCCCGCGAAACCTTTTGGGGGAAAATCTGTAGTGGGCAGGGGGGAGCCAGGGGTGGGGTCTTACGGTTTAATTGGTGGAGGGGGGGGGGGAGTGATGGTTCGGTGGTTGGTACACAGGTTCTCAGCCCAAGGACATGTGCTGTGCTAAAAGTCAAAATCACCATCCACTGCCCTTGGAAGCACTCACCGGTTCCCTTTGGTCTAGCACATTTCGCTGCCCTACAAAGACGAAACTGAAAAGCTTGGGCTTTAAAATTAGCTAATTTTATATTATATACTATATACTATATTAATATAAAAGAATATATACATACTATGGAGCCGAAGAAGAAGTTAGAGGGCATTCCGAAAGTCGCCTACTTGTGATTAAAAGTTTACTTCTCCTCGGCTCCGCTCATGTGTAATTTTCAATTAAAATGATTTGAGTAGACAACTTTGAACGCTTCTGGCAGTGAGTCTGCCACTGAGTTGGCTTCTGATTTGGACTCGGGGATACGGATAAGGGATACGGGATGCGGATTTTGGACCTCAAGGAAAGGGCCACAAATGCGGGGGAAAATGGAATGCCACAAATACTTTTCGAGGCAGAAATCATAAATCATGCAGCAGGCAAAGACACGAACCGCATTGGAAATCGACGTCGGAGACCCAAACTGCGGCGTTGACACACGGACATCGGGCGGGATATCCGAAAATATATACATAAATACATTTAGCCGTGTGTGTGTGTGTTTGTGTGTGTGTGTATGGACATGGACGGACGACTAAGTGGGCCACAAGTTTCGCTTCACTTTTGAAATAGTTGCAAAGTGGAAAAGTTTGGCATGCAGAGTGTCCACGTCTGTGGTCAGGAAAGGGCATAATTGTGGGGCATCCTGCCCAGGATCCAAGGATCCAAGGATCCAGGGATCCGGGGAATGTGGGAGTCAAAGAATGGGTGCGTGAGTCACGTGCCAGAAAGCACCGGGATTGCCAGCGATAATCATGACACTTTGTGTGGCAAATTTCTAGTGAATAGCATGGCAAAGTCAGAAATGTATAATTTTTTCCCTTTTTTTTCTTAAGATATTTTATTTATATTTAATATATTTGTACATGTACAATGGGTCACGCTGCCATCACTTGTGGCTGACTGTGTTGGTCTTAACACTTTATTTTTTGTCCAAGTGGCAATGCAGGCAAGATGTAGAAACCGATGAAATTCTGCGGCTCCTCTCCTTTTTGTCCATTCTTCACCGTTGTCTGTCGATATTTCTCGAATTCTTTGTGGCTTTTTTTTTTTTTTTGAATCCCTCAAAGCAATGGTCAATTGACATGGCAGCAACAACAATTGTGGCTTAGTTGGCTGGCCCCCTTCCCCCGGCTTTTGAAATCGATTTTTGTTGTTCTGTAAATTTCTTGTATTCCGTTGGCTTTTAATTGCCGTGACGTGTTTGTTCTACCGGTTTTTTCTACCAACTTTTTTCGGCCTTATTGTTTTTTGTCTGTTTGGTTTTTTGGGTGCTTTGGCCACTTGACGTTTGATTTACTTAGTACTTTTGTGGTTGCTCTACAAGACCAATTGTAAGCCAATTTTCGATGGGTTGAGTTGGGGAGGCGGGCGAGCAGGGTGGTAAGGCCTTCACAAGTGGACAACGACCTTGTCTTTTTTTTCTGATTTTTTCGTTTTATTTTTTTTTTTTGTTTGCCTTTTTGGCACACTTGTCAAGTGCGCTTGTTCGCTGCGTTTTTTCGTATGGTTTTGAAAAGTATATTTTTCGTTGATTTTGCCTGAAACATTACCGCTGATTGATTGATAAATGACTTGGCGAATTAATTGCACAACAAAAAAAATAAAAGCACACACACACATACACTTATAAAAGCCATGCACATGTCTTTCAAGCGTTTGATAAATGTCGCTCCAAAAAAATATTTATTGAAGATAAAAAAAAATGTCCAGCAAATATAGCATAAAAGGAATTTGGATTTATCGCAGTTAAAATCATGAGAATGCATTTCACGGCAAACAGCTTAAAGTGACCCACAGGTATAAGTTTAAATGTGATAATCATGAGCATAATTAAATTAGGCAAAATATCTTAAGTGACTTTCGAAGTTTATCAACAGAATTTACATTTTCCGAAATCAAAAGTCTTAATTCTGTTGCCAATTAAGAGTCTTAAAGTGCACGAACTGCGCATAATTTAAAGACAAATTTTCTCATTTCATTTGTGAAAACTAAACCCATCCGCCGCATTTCGTAACTTAAATCCATATGTGCTGATAAGAAAATTAATTGATTAATTCCGAGTGTCTTCATAATTACATCTATTGTAATAGATACAAGCAAAAAGAAACCAGTTGCAAACTAACCAATCAGCTTCTGCTCATTCTGACCAGCTCATGCACTGATTATGCCACCCGTTCACCCACCCAATTGCCCGCCCATTTTCCCACGCCCTTCATGTCCTGATTTGGCTTTGATGGATGATTGAAATTTTGCAGAGCGCGTACAAAACTTCAAGCACAGTTAATTAGGCTCAATCAATATACAAGGACAACAAGAAGGTGATTGGAGTGGGGCCAATAATTAAATCTAATTAATTTGCAGCTGTCAAAGCGAAAAAGCAGAAAGTGAGAAAAAAAAGTAATGGAGATGGGGGAAAAAAGGGGTCTTGGTTACACCTTATCGATTTGTAGCCCCGTCATCCATGAACACCCCATTTCATTGCACTTTTGTACAAAAGTCAGTTTCCCAGTTTTTCACAGAAAAAGACGGAATTTTTCGCCCTAATGACGCCTTGCCTCGAAAATCCCCAAAATCCCATCCGCTTTCAATTATGGGGTTAACGAGGGGGGTCGGGTGAAGGGACTGTTTGTTGTTGCCTGTCTTACATGTGACGTGAATCTGAGTTTTAAGTGTTTTTTTTTTTTGCCTTTTGCTGATTTTGGTACGACCTGTCAACGGAAACTTGGTGGCTGCGTCCCAAGAAAAGGAGAAGAAATCAGTTAAAACTAAGTAAATTTTCCAAACTATAGTTCATATTCAAAGTGAAATATAATTTGGCTAAAGAAGACATTCCAAATAATTGGTAAAGTTGTTAAATAGGTTATATGATTTTACGAATTTATACAATTTGCTGTATTGTTATTTGTTCTGTTTTATGATATGCTGTATAAAATAGCCTGTGCTCCGTCTAAATTTAGATATCATAATACAAACTCTATTCGACTTTACTTCACATTTACAAAAAAAAATAAAAATAAAGAAGTTTGCCAAGAGTATCTAACAAGTCGAAAAAGTTCAGTTCTGTCTGAAAAGTCGACTGAAAAGGAAAAACAGAGCAAACTTGAGGCAAAACGCTTGAACATCTAAATCAAATTAATCCCTAGAAAAGACTTGCTTCCTTATGCGCCCTGGTGCACTGGAAAAAATTATACAATTTGTCTTGGTTCAAAATATGTCTGAAACATATTTTAATCGATTTCATGGATAGTTTAATTAAATATGCTAACATTATTAGTCTATGTTAAGAAAAACATATGCTTTTCCAAGACCAAGTTTTTTAACTTACCGACTGGTTTTCTGTGTGCCGTTCTGATCCATTCTTCGTCTAGTTAGCCCACTTCCTTTTCCTTTACATTCTTTTTTTTTGCCTTTTGGCAGGCGTAGTTTTTGTGCTTCACTTTGCTTTCGGCTCAAGTGCGAACTTGTTAAATTTACGCAAGGATCTAGAAGCCTCAGCACACGCATACGCAATTAGGAAAAAAGGGGGTTTTGCCAGGTTTTCCCAGATTTCGCAAGATTTCCCCAGGATTAGAGGGGTCCAAGGGGAAGTTGTAGCTCAGTTACGCTAACAAGCAAATCAAAAAACCATTTGACGCACTTTCATCATCAACGGGTATTAGGAGCGGGCTTAGGGGCGTGGCACCGGCACCTGCTGTTGCTGACACATTCGAAACTGCCAATAAGTCGGAACCATATAGCAAACACACATCTGAAAACCACCCACCCTGAAAAGCATTCCCTTTTGGAAAAACTCTTTCCCTTAAGAAGCTGGAAATGCATGGCGAAACAACAACAATAACACGCTGCAGCGAGTGAACAAGAGGCTGTGGAATTAGTGTGGGGAAGTGGGAGATTCTGATTCAGATATTTTTGGATGGTAAGAGGGTCTTTAGAGGGGGGGCATTTCCGTTCTCCCACACTGCACTCTAATGAGCATTTAAGTCTGGGCCAAAGCTTTTTGCATAAGCTTGCAATCGGTGAAGAGTCTTTAAGAAAAAACGATAGATAAGAAGATTACCAATAGTCACGTAGCACCAAAAGATATGCTCTGCATGATACAAAGTCTATTGAAGTACGAAGCAATTAAAAATGAAAATGAAGCAATTGAAATAAGCTGTATCGATTGAACTGAATTTTGATTAACATTCATTGAGCTCTGCCCACTTCGCAGGCACACATCATCCAATCCCTATAGATTCACATAATGTAACGCAATACATTATCGCGATAATTTCGATGAATTCTCACGCTGTCATCGCCGTTATCGACTGACCCTTCCATCACTTTCCGCCCTGACTTTTGCTTGCTTGCAAACATTTTTCGGTCAAACAACAAGAACAAATTTTCGGCTTTCCTTTATGCTACTCTCTTAGTTTTTTTTTTCTTTTTTTTTTTTGCACTTTTGTGGGTCAAGTGCTGCTTTTGATGCTGACGTAGCCATCGCTTTTATGCTGCTGCTGCTTCTTCTCCTTTTTGGAGTAGGAATTAAATATCAAGTGTGCGAGTGTGTGAGTGAGTGGCCGGCACATGTGTGCTGCCCCACCCCCACTCAGCCTCCATATCTATCCATCTCACTTGCACCCAGGGCATGGCCTTTTTTGCATATCATCATACACGTAAAGTTTGCTTTTGCTTTTTGCCTGCTTGGCGTTGTTGTTGCTGTTTGTTTGTTTGTTTGCACGCCCCGTGTTCCTTGTGCTACCCATTAGCAGGCCTAGGGTATATTCTATACGCAAACATCGCCGAAGATGGTACTAAATCGCTTATATGTACACTGCGTCATTTGAAAATTTCTGACAACTAATGTTTTTATTGGTATTGCATTTGGTGACGAGCGTGTGTAGTTTCATAGCAAATGGTTAGAATGATTAACGAGGTCAATCGAAAATAATGAAAATTAAATATAAACAATAGCCAGGCTATATAGTTCGATTGATCAAGTGCAGGATAGTATCGTGTTGGGCAGTATGAAATTGATCTCTCTTTTTTTTGTTCGTTTCTGCTGGTGTTCAAAAGCCCACACATCACTTTTGCCCTCACACTCTCTCTTTCTTTCTTCTGCCCGCAGAAGAGTGCTTTGAGCCCCGGCCCGACCGACATCCTCTTCGCAACCCCCCTTGCCTTCCCTTCTCTGCTCTACTCTACTCTGCTCTGCTCAACTTGAAGTTCTTGTGTTTGGGTTAAGTGAAAAGTGATTGAGCAGATTTTTGTTGCGAATCTTTCGGCATGCTCCTTGTTGTTGTTGTTGTTGTTGGTGGTGGTGGTGGTGGTGCTGATGCTGCTGCCCGCATCTTGTTCACTATTTCAGCTGCTTTTGTTTTTCGCCAGCTTTTAATTGTTGCCTTCGCCAGCCGGCTTCCTCAGCGTTTTCTGCTGATAAAACCAACACCAACAAAAACTACAGTGCAGGGGAAAAAAAAACGGAATATATTGAGGAATTGCTTTGGTTTTTGTCTAAATTTGATTGACAGCTGCTCAAGATGCGGTGACCCATGATTGATGAGTGCGGTGAATCAATCAATCAGTTGATTTGAGTGCACCAGTGGTTGGTTAATCAACAGTTCAATCGAGAGGCATGTGGATAACAATTTGGGGCACGAAAAGTGCATCAATCGAAGGTTACTTTTACAGATAGATTCTATTCGTGTATGTTGTAAAATCTATAATAATTGATCAATGAAGGATAGCCATGTAAATGGGTTGCAGTTGCGAAAAGAAAATGCCATATGCACTTAAGCAAACTATAAAGGCGTACTGTCCCCTTTGCCTTCAATCGTGCCATCACCACCATCGCCATCAATCTCAATCATCATAATTTGACTTCGTTTCCGTTTTGGAAACACTTTTAGGGTTGCCGCTTTCGAGAACATAACTGTAATTTCGCAATTATTGTTTGCACAATCGCGCATCATCAATCAAACGAACTGAGGGAAACCCCCAGCACAATCAGCACCTGGTACAGTTCCCGTTGCTCCCCACTTGCTCCACACGAAAAGAAAATGTTTAGACTAAAATCACAGAATACATAAGTAATATACATATATTAGCTTACAATTGAGAAATTCATATTGTGCATGGATTTTTCTTGCTGCGGTTATGTCAATCTTAATAATCAAAGTAATTTAATTAAATCTAACATATTCCTCCAATTAGTATCCCTTTCAATCAGCATATTGTCTGGGTTGGAGTGCCATATCATATTTTTGATATCGATTTTATTCGCAGTCTACCACCGCATTATCATTGTCGCACTTTGGCGATTTTCTGTGAAGCATAAATCAAAAGCGGAAATGAGCACGGCATGTGCATTCATGAGATTGACTTCATTAGCAGCTGCTGGAGCAAGCCCTGATTGTTTTTTGGTTTCAATCAAATCAGCAGCAGTTGGCAACTGTTGGAATAGGAATACGAACTCGAATGGGAATGTGCGGAAAGAAAAACGGTTCCAGCCGGAGGACAATTAGTGCGAATGCTAATGAAAACGAGGCACCAGGAGGAGAACTTCCAACTTAACAACCGAGCGTACTTCATTAGGTTCCGCATCGGATTCGGACTCGGAATCAAAAGCCCCCCCCCCCCCCCCATTCCACAGTTCTGCAATCCACCAATCCTGCAGACAGTCCCCACAGAGCAATGGGTAGCCACTCATAAATGCTGGCCCTGGGTCCAATCAGAATCGGAATAAACTCATAAAGCAAGCGGCACAGTGGGCAGCAAACTAAGGAGTTGTTGTCGAAACTTTAAAGTCAAAATTAACTTTATTTATTATAAATTCCAATGTCGAAACTTATTACCTTGACTGGGGTGCTAACATATAATAATATAGTACAGTATAATTCGCTTAGCTGCATCGATAGTTAGCTGCATCGGCAAGATATCTGCATTATTTTTCCATTTTTTTGTGTGAATAGAAAATAGAAAATAGAAAAAAAAAAATTAAGTTAGCTGCATTTTTAAGTTACCTGCATCGAGGCATTGTGCAAAGTACTCGAGGCAGCTAAGCGAATTATACTGTATAATCAATGCAAATTATTGCAAAGCTAAAGCAAAAAAATATATGTTTAGCCACCAAATCGCAATTTATATAAAGTTTGAAATCTGTGCAACATGCATTTGTTTTTGATCCACTGTTCTCCCGCGGTTGGCTAATTAAATTTCATTTAAATTTTAGAGAGCGAGCTGGGGCGCCTCTATGCGTCTTCCATCTTGGGATGTATTGTTATATCTTAATGCCGCGACTCTGTATTTATCATCGGCTCATTTGGTTTTTTGTTTTTTGTGTATCAGTGTCGTTTGTCGCTCTCGTGTTAATCAAGATTTATGCCTGGGTGCACCAAGAAATTTCAGGAGTCCGATTATCGAAAGAGTTTGTGATTATTTTTAAGTTTCGAAAGAGATGAATGGATTTTTAATTGGGCCTGCCCTTGGTTCGATTCTCAGCCCTGTAATTTTTCGAGTTAACTTTAAGTGCCTTAAGATTTCTTTGTAAATCCTGCACGGAACCCTAAGATTAGGGCCTGCATTTTTGATACAATTTGCAGGAAATGGAAAGTGTAATCTAATCGCAACTTGGCCAGCAACTGTTGTAAATTATGACACACTCACGGAGCAAAAGGAAGAAAACAACCGTCACACCAGACTAGGCCCATAAAATATTACCCAAAGCACTTGCAATAATTCACTGGGCTCTCCGCATAGTGGGTTAGTTTTCTGCCTTTATCCCGACTTTTCTTTTCTCACTTGCCGCCTTGCACCAAAAAGTATTTTCATTTCCATGAAAAAAGTGAGAAGGGAAAGGGAATGAAAAATAGTCGACAAATGATAATTTTGAAATATGCCCATTGATGAGGATCGCTTTTCTCGGTTGAGTCGGCTTTGGTTTTAATTGGTAAACACGAAATTGGAGACCAGAGTAAGGGGATTTTCTTCCAAAAGTGTATATTAATATATCAAAACACATCTTTTGTGGTTTTAATAAATAGATACAACAGATATAAATAAACAGATATAAAGTAAAACGAATTCGTATTTTCATATACTTTTAGATGTAAAGAAAAGCAAAAAACGTTGAAAATATTCTATCGATCTATTTTGCATTTATCTTCATTAGCAAACCGTGGTCAAAAGTTGTTGAATCTCAGTGAGTCCATGCCAAATGGGAATAAAATGTTTCAATTGTCATTTGTTGCTGTTTCTAATTCGGTTTCTGTTTTCCGCTTCTGTTGTTGCAATTGCCTGCATTGCAGCAGGTCGTAAATTTATTGCAAATAAATTTATTGCACAGCCGGGGGGGGCAAATCTCACACCCCTCCGCACCCCCTAAAAACCCCACATAATTCCCCCAAAAACACAACAGTTCAGTCCAGTCTGTCAGTCTGGAGAACATGCGACAGAGAACTGGCTCAAAAAATTGAAATCCCCAAAAAGTTTGGGTATTTCCTGGCTGCTGGGGCCTGTGAAATGAAAGGAACCATCCCCTTTTTTTTGGCTATCCCATGCATATTAAGTTGTTCTTGTTGGCCTTTTGCACCACAATTATTCCAGCTTGTCACAAAAGTCAGGGGCGGACTTAGAGTACGTATGTACGCAAACGGGGTTTATCCAGCTGGCAACGACTGGCGAACTTTACAAATTGAAATTAATTACTTTGCATTTGGATTGCAAAAAACAAAAAACCTGGCTAATATGGCGAGCAATGGCGATGTATGATTATTTTGCAGACGTCAGCGATAATGAAATGAATATTCCACCTTAGCTTATGCTCATTAGTTGCTACAAATTATTAGCCATTTATCAGTAATCCAATTTGACATATTTGTATTGCCATATTTCCAATTATTCGTCATATTTGGGGTTACAATTTGTTTAAGCCTCTGGTGCAATTCTTGGGTTTCCATAATTGCATCGCATTCGAAGTCTGATAGGTTTCAATAAATTTCTGCTTTCACTTAATATATGTATTTACTCCTTCAAAGGGCCTTTGTTTTCCATTGACTCAAACTGAAGGTTTTTAACAGCCTTGAGAAATGCAGAAAAAAATACTTTCAGCAAACAAATAATATTGAAAGTTCAAACAATATATAAGTTGGCATTTTGAGCTATTTGCTTTTTATTTCATGTTGTTGGTATTATGAAATGAAACAATTTTAGCATCGGCAAGCAATTTTCCGCAGTGTGCTTTCTCTCCCCGGCAGATTTCAGTCTTAATCATCACATGACGTGGCATCATCGATGTCGGCATCGAAACCTGGTGGATCGGGGAGAACGGGCGATATAGTGGAATATTGGGGAAGGAGAGTGCGTGTTGCTTATCAATGGAAACTGCTGATGACATGGGGGGAATGCATATATGTACGGGCGAAAGCAGGACGAAGAATCCGAATCTGAATCGGAATATAGGAACCCCAACCCCAACCCGAATTCGAATTCGAAGCTGGAGCCTGTTTATACGCGTATATACTCGTAGTTTCCCCGGCCGAGAGCAACTAAATTAAAATTATTTCAACTCGAGTGGATAGCGAGCGAAAAGAGTCTTCGGCAAATAACGGAGCCATTAAAACCAGTTGCCAGAGAGGGTTAACCGATGGAAAAAGGGGGCTGGGCAGGTCTGAGGAGCATCCCTGATTTTGATTGCTGTTTTGCAGCCGCCTGACGACGACGATGGTTGTTGTCGTATCAAATTATAAATACTTATATACCCCGGACGGCAGATGCACTGAACGGACTCAAAACAAAAAAAAAAAAAAAAACAACTAAAATTGGGGAGATGCCGATGCAAATAAACTGGCTATTTGGGGTTAAAGGACCACAGTATATTTATGGTACAGTAGACCACCGATAATTGAATCTGACCATAGTTTTCACTGACTTATACTCTACACTCGAAGGTAAAGATCTCTTGAAAATCTCATGACCAGTTTGAAGCGCTTCTCTCAGATGCAAAGATATTTCGTGCAAAAAAGGAAGTCAACAAGTGAAAAGTCAAACAATTAAAAACTCAATTAGCGCCATATTGAAAAGCTGCCAATCATTTGTCACCTCGACCCCCAACACACAAAAAAAAGGAGACAATAATAATAAAAATGAAAAAAAAAGATACGACCGACGAGTTGCAGATACATTTGTATCTATGTGCTGGACTATAGACTGTGTTTGTTTGCATTGTGCGCCGCAAATTGGTCAAAAGTACAAAAATATCAAAGATTCGACCCAAAACAAAGGCGCAAAATCAACAGCAGGGGAAAACCCAAAACAAAAATAGAAAAAAAAAAAATCAAAAAACAGAAGGAACGAATGGCGGACCAAATCAAACAAAAAGCAAAGGCAAATAGCAAACCTCACAAATAGAGCGTGAAATTGACAAACAAAACACCGAAAAAAAAAAACATGCACACACAAACTGTAAAAGCTGCACAGAAACTGCATAAAGAAACTAAAATAAAAGACTGTCAAATCCGAAAAGCAAAAAACCAAAAGAATAAAAACAATACTAACTGAACAAAAAAGTGCCACAAATGCAAAATAGTTTGACCAAGCCAAAAAAAAAAAAAAAAGAATGAGAGGAAGTTGTGGAAGAAATGCCAAAAGATACATTTGTATCTACGGGTGAAACATATGACAAAAGCCCTTGTTCAGCAATTGAAAGGACCAAATGAATGGGAAAGCAGATGGTAAATTAAACTTTAAGCTCCCAAACAAAATCCCCGAAATAAACAAATGAACGCAAAACTACAAAATCAACAAATGATTATATTGAATAAACGAATAATATTAGTTTTTGTCTGCCTTTTAGATGCATATTTGTTTTGAATGTACGTTAATTAGAGAATTCAAATATTCGATTATTCCATACCCAACTGCTGTGAGCTCAAAACATTCACTACGCCCAGCGCATCTGAAATTTGCCAAGTGACAACTTTGCACGTCTAGACGGCAAAACTCATGAAAACATAAAAGTGGATAAAGCGCGTAGTGCGGTGCATTCAAACATAATGTCTTTAATGTTCTTGCATTTTCTCAGTTACCCATTTCAGTTTTTTTTTTTTTTTTTTTTTTTTTTTTTTTATTACTCAAACGGAAAGCGCCAAGACACAAGTGCAATTATGGAAATTCATTTGATTTGTGTTTACGATTTTTGCCAACGTCCGCTGAGTGTTAAGCATCAGACAGCAAAAAAAAAAAAAACCCCATATAAAAAGATTTAATTCACAATTGCCAGAGTTGAGAGCTTTGGGCTACCCGTTAACACATGGCCGCAAAACGCAAATCATGCGCCTAAAGATCTGCGAGACACAGTAGTGGCCCCCTCTTTGCTCGCAGTTGTAGTCGCTTTTATCAACTCATTGCCTCGTAATTAGTGGAAATTACCTGAAAAAAGAAAAAGAGAGAGAGAGAGGGAGAGAGAGATAGCCAAAAGAGCGAGAGCGGGAATGCTCAAGGGGCAGGCGAGGAGATCGTTCCTTGATCACACCTCTCCTTTCTCTGATGCCACGGCAAAAGGTGAAAAACGCAGACGGATAAAGAAGAGAGATACAAAAACGCTTGACACCGAATATGGAATGCCCTTACAGGTGCTAAAAAATTTATGAAACTCGAATTCTTGAGCATGTGCAATGGCGCTGCTTCACATTCAATGAGTTATTATTTAATAAATTGTTTTATGCTAAATGGCACCGAACGAAATGAACATGAAAATCCGTATGCCCCATCTGCGACGACTGTTTCCGCACAATCTCACTGCACCTTCTTAAGGGCGTTTGCAAAAGTTACAAAAAACAAGAAAAGAGATAACTCAACTCTGGACATGACACGGCAATTTGTGTCGCCGGCGACGGCTTGCAAAATTAATTTGTGTTCGCTGTTATTATAAACTTTTCCCCCCGCATGCGGCTGTTATTGTTGCAGTTGTTCGTTTGTTTGCTTGTTGTCTTTTTTCGTTTGTCTTTTCATATTGAATTAAGCGTTGTTTTTTGTGGCTCACTTTCAATTTGTGTCGAAAATGGCGCCCAGCTCAAAAGCTAGCGGCAAGGTGAGCTGACCACCAGGGTTGCCGAAGCCATTAAAGAAATTTGTGAGAAAATGTTTTTTCCTCACGATTTTCTTACTAAAATCAGAAGATGTAGATGTTATATTAGTGACGTGAATATTTGTTTAATATTGTTTATAAGCTGTTGAATTTTGCAGCCCTAAACTTTGGTCTTTCTGCGTGTGGGCGTTTGGCTGTCTGATTTTTAAGTTACGCGCTCCCCTTTCAATGCTCCGCCTAGCCATCGAGTCCGTCTTGATTCTCGGTGGCAATCGAAGTCATCGCCGCCGCCTACTCTGTGCACTTGACATTGACGTCCCGCTCTCGAGCGGGCCAAAACCCAGTTAAAGCCCTGTTAAAGGCGAAAGCCCCCTCTTGCACAGGCCAGCCAAAACCCGGCATCTGCGGTGACTGCGTCTTCTTGGGCCAACACTTCATGCTTCATTTGAGGCCGCTGCCTGTCCAACGAGCCGGAAAGGTAAACACAACCAGGCGACTGGTCATGTCCAGAGCGTCCGCCTCCTTTGCAGGACGAAAATTAGGACGAGGACAAGGACAAGGAGCTGAGAAATGGTTAAACCCTCTCCTTTATTACAGGCAAAGTTTTGGCAAAACTTTGAGTGTAAGGCAGCTACAAATGAAAGTGGAGATTCAAGGATTAATTGAATAACTAAAAGGAAGCTTATCGTTTGCAACTTAATGATGGAGCTCTACAAAAAAAAAAAAAAAGAAATTAGTATTTTGTACCCCTGAACCATTATGTTTTAATTATCTCTACCAATAATAATGCACTAGAGTGCTAGTAGAAAGTTTCCTTCATAATTTTTAGTTTTCAGCATACTTTAAATACTGCTTCCTAAATATCTCTCACTCAATCTATATACTCATTTTCACAATTTTCCTTTTGCGTGCGATGTTGCCATTTTGCAGTGGATTTTCGTAGCCACGGATCCGCCCCAATCAATTAGCCAAATTGTGCATAAATTTGTGGACGCTTATCAATGTCAATATTATCATTACAACAAATATTTATGCTGTATATACATTTATGTGTGTGAGCGAGTGTGTATGTGTGTATATGTGTGGAAATGGGCGTGACTGCCTCCTTTTTTTTCGCTTTTCCATTTATCTATGGCAAAAATTAACACATATTTCACTTTATAGCCAACGAATATCATCGAAACTTTGGATGGGGGGATATTGGTGATATTTGCTTCAGGTCTTGCACCCCCCTTTGGCCATGTTTTTTCTCCAGTTTTTCCTGCTTTTCCGATTGCTCCGCTTACCCCCTTTTCATCCTGCTCCTTGCCGTTCGGTCGTTTGCGGGCTAATACAATAAATTGCAATATCGATAAAATACACGAACGTCACGCTTCGCTCACGGCTCACGCCCCCCTCCCCCCACCACACCGCTTTTACTGCCGCCTTCTTTTCTACCCGTACCCTATAACCCCTCCCCCTTCATTCACTCATTAGATGTCCTCGTTTTATGGGCTCTGCTTCTTTCGTGTTTAGCCCTAGAATTCTAGGACTTGGCTGGGGGGCAGGGGATGATCCCCTGGACTACACCGAAAGGAATTGATTGACTCATGCGAAGTTTTAATCTGAAACATTTGTTGTCGTTATTTGATATTTATTAAGATTGAATATCCCACAATGTGTATGTAAATATATTTATTAATTTAACTTTTTACCGCTGGAAATGTGTGAAACTTGATATATATTTTTTTGCGGGTGAAATGCAGTTTGAATTTGGGTTCCGTCGCGCCCCTTTGAGTGCCACAGCGAAAAAAAAGAAGGAAATCGGCTCACTCCTCAGATATCTCCGTTGTTGTTGACTGTCTGCGCAAATGGCGCAGCAAATTGAATTTCATTTATTGATTATCCTGGCGTTTTATTTTATTTTTTTTCCTGCGTCTTTTGGAAGCCGCCCAAGGACCTCGAGCGGAGAGGAAAGCCAAAACAAAAACACTACGGTAGGCAGCAAGAACACATCGCAGAATGTAACTTGGTTTCACTGATTTGGTTTGTATTGCCCGTGGGAGGGGGGCTGGATGGGCGGAAAGGTGGGAAAATCGGTGAAAAAGCGGGCGGGGCCGGCCGGCAATTTATGGCCCAGCGGAAGGTGAATTCAATTTCTGTTGCAGGCCTAACGAAAGTTTTGATTCAGAGAGCGAAATCTAGTTGCCAGATGATTGGTTTGGGGGATTATCTGATTTATATTATATTTATTCCGCACAAAATGCCCATGCTTACATGAATTTCTGCACATAATTGAATAACTAAATAAAGACACAATATGCTTGTGCATGTAAACTGAGGTGTTGTGTTATGTTAAAAGTTAAGTAAAATATATTTAAAAATGTACGAAAGAAAGCTGCATCTGAGTAGCCATTACAGTAAATATAGCATTCTACTTGTATTACAGATACATTTCAGTCTTTGTAAGTCATGTTAAAGTTAAGTAAAATCCGGTTAAATCCGTTCTTTGAGGGCCACTTGAGGTATCCATTCAGTCAAAAGAGAAACACAAATACACCTGCTTAATTTATGCTCGACCAGCTACTGCAGCATAAATTATCTTTATCATTCCCATAATATTATAATCTCTCGGGTCTTGTCTGCTGCCCTTTTTTCTTCTTTAAGGCCCCTCATTCAGCCAGTTTTTGATGTATGACCCACTGGCTACATAGATACTCGTCGCTGAGAGTGTGTGCGTTAAGTTGTCATTATGATTGACAACGAAGTCGACGTGCCTTGGTTTTCTAATAGGCCACATCGATTAATTCAATTGTGCGGAGATGGTTAATGCAGTGCCACTTTTTAGAGGTTTGCCAAGAACTTCTTCTATCCGAAGTAGAAAAACTTTTAGGGCACTGAAAAATACGTTTTTTATAATAAATGTTGGCAAAATGGATTTTAGAAGCATTTAGTTGATGTGTGCTTGTTTGTCAAACAATTTGGACACCTTCATAAGATGTTAGCTTTTATGTTTTAAATATGGTTTTTTTTTCAAGATCAAATCTATATCTAGTATTTAAGTAAGCCATTTTTGTGAGCCGTGTGGTTGAAAGTTCATATGCTAATTTCAAACCCTTAAGCCCCTGGATAAAAAACCAAAAAAAAAACACTCAGCCCACACGCATTGGATTCATCATACCTAAACTTATATATTTCGTTTCGGTTTTCGGTTCGCTTTCGGCTTACAACTTCATTTAAATGCAGAAGTCGCTGCACGAAAAATAAAAAAAAATAAAAGAAATAAAAGAGAGCGAACGCTCTCGAATATGAAATTTTAGTTATTTGATCCGAAAGCATTTTGACAGCCAAAAAGTTCTTTTTCATTTCGAGTCTTTGCATTTAGATGGTAATGCCGGCCAGAGGCGTGGGGGCATTCAGGGGCGTGCCACACGCCAGTTGCATAATTGATAAGGGGTCGGGGAAAATCGAGGGTTAGGATGAATGCAAATCGCAACGAATGCAGATAACCTTGTTAAGATGCCAATTACGAAAATTAACTTGGCCCTCTTGCATCGACGAACTTATTGATTTTGCACTGGGTTCGAAGCCAAAAGCGATGGTTTTCCCCCTCACCGTGAATATTTTCCACCTCTTTTTCGTTGCTCGACTCGTTTGGTCAAAGCAAACACCATTGATGTTATTGATTTAATTGGTTCTTAAGTTTTTTTTTTCTATTAAAAATGAAGATAAATTAGCAATAAATTATTTATATATAAATCAAAGATATCTTCCAATCTAAGCGAATAATATCTATATTTTAAACTATTTATTTCTGATGACAATCATCATCATCTCTAATGCCCCAACTACATATTTTTCCCACTTAAATGTTTTTTTATTTACCACTCTGACCCAGTCTTCTTGGCAACCTCATTGCTCAATTGGCAAATGTGTGTGCCTCCCCTCGGAAAATGCACCGCGCCATTTTCCCCCGAGGAAAACTTTATGCCAAAAGGAAATGACAAGAGGTGAGAGCGAGCGGAGCGGGAAAAATGTGAGGAAATTCACTCGACGGAAGCAGAGACAGTTTGAAATAATTACATTGCACAAATCGAAGAGTAGGGGGTATCCAAATCATGGAGGGGGGGGGAGGTTTGTGAGTTGGCTGCTGGGCAATATACTTGTATATACATATACATGTATATATATGTACACACCCATCGAACAATTGGGGCCGGGGAAAAGCATTTTCCATTTTCCATTTTCCGAACCACAGAAGTTGCTGCCAGACGGCAGCCATGGGCTCAAATGCAGCAAAAGTACAAATAATTTCATTATAATGCAGGGAGAATGCGGTTTAGGGCCGGAGTGTGGCTTATAAAGGGGGTTCTTGTGCGGTGTGGGAGAGGGGGGGGGGTAGGTTTAAAGGGGGGGGCTCCAACAGGTTAAGCAGGCACTGGAATGAAGGGAAAAACGACAGAACGACAGAGCGCAGAATGCTAAATGCCAAGAAAAGCAGAGTGGGACGAAAGACAACAGCAGCAGCGCAGAACTGCAAGTGCAGCAACATCGAGAGGCAGCAGCAGCAATAATTGCCAGTGAAACGAAACACAAGCAACAGCAATATCAATATCTGAGCTAAGTGCTGCAATACTAACTGCGGCAAGAACACAAAATCTGCAGTCAGAACAACAAACTGGAATACCACTGCCTGCTGATCCTATCTCTAGCGAGCAGCTTGGCTTAGTTTTGAAAGCGATTCGTTGTGCAAATACAAGTATAAAAATATTTAATACCTTATCGTAGCGCAAAATGATGACATATCAGCAATTTTAGAAGGATATCACAAGATATTGCGAATTGGACAGCAGCAAAAAAATAAGAGAACACCACAATCTGAGAAAATTAAATCAGAAACATAAATAATAGAACGAATTCCAGGAGCAGCATAAGCAACATATTACGCCAGGTGCACCAGCGAGGCAAAAAAAAAAAAACAGTCACATTAGCAGCAATATTAAGAGTTAAGGCAGCAACTTCTGGCCAACAGCAATAGTCAGGTAGAGCAGCAACATTATGAATCAAACCGCAACAGCAACATATGCACAGTAAGAAATACAAAGCAACTTGTCATTTCAAACATCCCAAATACCAGTGCTGCCACGATGATGTTTTTAAAGAGCATTGCTTTCAGTCGGATTTAAAACTATAGAAATCACACCGCATATTTGTCTCAGTGCAGTGGCTACAGTGGCAACAGCAACTGTAATAATTGCAGCAGCAACATAATCAACTGTAGCAGCACCAACAGCAGCAGCAACTTGCAATATTAGCAGCCGCAGCAGCAACATGAAGAACCTGAGCAACGGCAGCAACAACAAATTGGTGGGGACAGCAGGGCAGGGCGAGCGAGGAGCGGCAGCAACATTGGCAACGTGGGGCATACCAGTTTGCAACTGTTTGCTGCTTTTCAGTTCTGCTGTTTTCTGTGTTTTCTGTGGGGACAGAGCGTGGGGACAAAGTCGTCTATAAATAGCAAATACTGTTGACAGAGGCGTCGTGTGCTTGGGGGGCGGGGCGGAAGGGTGTAACTTCTGTAGAGGAGGATTTGTATGTTGCGGTGGCTAGGGGAACAGGGCTAAACAGTCTCGGTTGCAGCGACTGCGACAACGACGACAGCAAATGCGTATTAATTGCGACAGCAGTTCGTCAACATTCCGCAGCAAGTTATGGTAAAGGGTGTGTTTGGTAGAGGGGGGGGGGTTGGTGCTACGAAGGTGATATAGGGAAGATATGGTCGAGATGTACCAGCACCACCAACAACACCATCATCAGCAGTAGCGGCAGCAACAACAACATAATTAAAACTGCCAACATGGCGCGTGATCGGCAAACATCGATAAGCGTAACTCGAGACAAGTCGATAAAAGTGGCAAGAAGTCCATCCTTTGCCAGGCAAAAACATAAGCATACATACATACAAGGAACGAGTAGCTGATTGACAGTAGGTGTGACAAACAGAAGCCTTGCGGTTGGATATTAGAATACCTTAGAAAAGATGCCAAGAAGCCAAGAGGCCCATAGAACTGGCATATCTTTGGTTAACCACGGGAAGCCATAAGATGGAAGTACCATCCATCTATGTATGCGCACCACAACTATGCTAACTAAAGAAGCAACAATCTTAGTTTATACATCTCCTATTATACCAACTATGACATGGCTTACTTGTTGACCTTTAGACCAATTGCACTCTAAACAGCTTGGACTTAACTAAGAACTTCTTTCATTTCTCCCGGAAATTCGGATTGAGAATAAATTGCCCATTTGCGATTGGATGGAATCCCATGACGAATGCGATGGCGATGTGCAAATGTTGCGTGCGGTATGCGGAAATCGCCGCCTGGAGCCAAAATCGCATAATTGCACCTGTCGCCTCCTACAAGCAAGAGGCAGCTGCAACAGTTGCAGCTAACCAGCAACTATTGCAAACAGCAAGCAGCAACATCAACTAGCAGCGACCACTGGCGCTTCATATGATTCCATATTTGGAGGCAGCGGCTTTTTACCCATTCTCCACTAGCTGGGACACAAACCTAATGGCAGCGCCTGATTATGAGGCGGGTTATTTATGCGCCCAGCTCTCTGATTTCTTGGTCGGATCCAGCAGCATCAATAATAACAAGCAGACATCGAAATCGCCGATCGCTCCTCGGTGGTCCGCACTCCTCCACCTCCTCGGGCTCCCCCATTTCCCAACGCTCTCCATTTTTTTTTCTTTTTATTCCTGATCTTCGGCCCGCGGCGCGTCGCTGGATGAACACAGCCCATCTGCAGCCCATTCTGTGGCTATTCTAAAGCACTGGCCAAAACGAAAGTCACATGTACTTACTTGGATGTGCAAAAGCATTGAATCGTTATTTAGCATGAGCTATGCTAATATTCAAATAAAGGTTGAAGGGAACCTTTGCTAATATTTCGTGTAATTTCATTTAGTGTGCTTTATTTTAAAATCCAGTTTTTGCGAGTGTATCTCGCATCCGAAAGACCCCTCCACACGTCGATCACAACCAGTTGTAACAAGCTGTGGAAGCTGCGGAGTGCGCGTGGCCGCCGTGGCGTTTTATGACTCTGTTTGGCCGGCCTCGACTTGTCCAGCTCCCCTTGCGCTCGAATCTTGGCCATCTACCCATCATCTTGGCCCGGCTTAGAAACGGAGAACAGAAAACAGGTGCACTTCACATCAAAGCGACGCAGGCAGCATCCAGCGAAGTGAACCCCGGCCGAAACACTCGAAACACTTAATCAATGGCAGCCGACGCCGACGCCAATGGCTACAGTGGTCTGAAATGCGATCAAAAAGTGCAGAAAAAGTTAAATATTCTACTCAAATCAGTGCTGATCTCTTTAAGTTGATATGTATATTGTATCGGGAAAAGCAGAATGATATGAAAGATTCGTTGTTTTGTATATCTGGCTCAGTTTAATATATATTAATTAATATTTCGATGTTTCGTGCTGTATATATATTTTTTTCAATTTTAATAAAATAAAATTGTCAAGCGATTTTTCGCATTCGTTATGCGTACTGTGCACATCTAGTTCATCGTCTTGGCCGCCTTGGCATGCACGTCTAATTACCGGGAAGTCAAATGTAGTCAACATATTGCGCTTTGATTTGCGCTGCCAGCAGCAACAGCACACCGGCAACTATCAACTGGCAACTAGCAACATCGAGAGCAACTAGCAACAGGTCCGCGATGCCCCATCCTCGTTCTCATCCTCGAATATACATCCTTAGGTTGTATCAGGTTGGGAGGGTCCGCCTCGATGGTCATAGTTATGGTTTACTTGCCGGCTGCCGATGGGAAAATGTGCGTTTGGGGCCTGGTCTTTGGTCTTTGGTCTTTGCCCAAGTGGTAGCCAATGGCCAATGGCCAATGTGTGGAAACGCGGGCACTTCCAACCTGCTCCTGGACCCGGTTCAGGTGCTACACTGTCAGGAAAGTATTACTTGATTTAATAATATGATAACCGCATATCTTAAAAATTGCATAAGAGAAATACTTTTCGTAATATGAAAAGAAGTTGAAAGAAGTACATAATTACCTCAAGAGAACTAGAGGAACATTTTTGGGCTAATTATGCTGCCTAACAATTGTATTTTCCAGTGTAGGCCTAGACTGAACCGGGACCAGAGCTGGGGCTATAAATCAGGCTCATTTTAATGACGCAAGCGAAATGCGAGGTTTTGAAACGTGTTTCGCTTGCCCAGTTGGCTGCCGTTTTGCAATTTGATTCTCCAGTACTCTATATACCAGATCCCTGACGTTTCCCTCCAATTTTCTTGGGGCGCACCTAGCCAGCAATTAGGCGTATCAATCATGGAGGCATTAAAACAATTGAAAAATTGTCTTTCGGAAATTGAATAGCAATTAGAATATATGCAAAGGCCAACTTCCAATTAACTGTTGAAACGTTTTTTAATCCACGATGGTATTTATTATCTATCATCGTTTCGAACGTAATTAGTAGTTATGTGTTTTAACCATGAATTTCAGTTTACATTGAAGATGTTTTATTGGTCAAAACCAGCTATTAAAATAATGCCAGTGTATGAAAACAGTATTGCCGTTCTAAGCTCATTACGCATTCTACAAATTCTCCGCTTTAACCAAGATAATTTGGAGGTCAAGAAAGACAGCAGTGATCATTGTTTCGTCACTTTGTTATGGTCACCATAGATTGGCAAATCGATAGAAGAACAGTTAAGAATCGAAACTCGATCTAAATATCCGTGAGAGGTCGTTGACTGAAGCGAATGTGATTTTCCCAAAGCAATTTCTACGCAAATGGCGAACAAATATAGCAGATTTAGCTACCAAAAGCTCAAGTTGGCAAGGAGTTATGAATAGAATCCGCTATCTATGGATGAAATCTCTATAAAGGCCAGGCGATTAAGAGATATGAAAGGCTGGCGTTTGAGATGACGGCAGTCCGCCATATATATTATGATAACTAATTGATTTAAAGACACATTTCAACGGAGCGAAATGAGATTACATTAGGCTTATAAGGTGTTTACTATGCCCCAAGTTCGTCGATCAAATGTAAATTTTATGCCAGACAAACGGGTAAACTTTTAATGAATCAGAACTCAGAATTCGACTGGGGCGTCTTTTATTTCGTTAATTTTTATGCCTCTGCTGTGCTGTAAAACGTAAATCGAAATGCAATAAAACCAAACCGAATTTAAATAGAAATGACCAAAAACAAACGATGAACAAAATCAAATCAAATTCAAAATATCAAAACACTGTCGCAGTCGTTTGTTTTGTATTATTTTTATTTTTATTTGATTTTCATTCTTCTCGTTCTCCACGTTCTTTGTTGAATCTTTTAATGCTAATTTGGTTGCTGTGTATTTATAGCTCTCTTCTCGGTTTTTTTAAGATAATTTCTTTGTACTGCGGCTGCTACTCAATCTTTTTGAAAAGTATTGAGTAGTAATTCCATTCAAATTATTTCCAATTATTAATCGGAGCCAAAATAAGCTAATGCTAAAGAACTCTATGCTAAATGCTAAGTATTTTAGCTGACCTGTAAGTAAAACATTTAAATAATACCCTTTTTTAAGCACTTTATTCCTCAAGAGCATTTCCACTTCGTTGAGCTGCTACATTGCCGACGTTTTCCCCCAGTTTTCCCATTTTCCTAGCTCCAGCGTGTTGTTTCGTTTAATTTGCATGCAAATAGAGCAGCGACGGGTTCGGCCTGTCACAGATATATATATATATATATATGTATGTATATACCATATACTTTATATATATATGTATGTATGCATTTAGATATAGACGGGGTCAGGCCTCCAAGACGTTTGAACGGCTGACGAGGCTAAGGTGTTTGTTTTATTTGGACATCTTTCGGCTGGCCGGTTGTTGGCTTTCGTCGTTAATTAAGGTTTATGGACAAATTATGCCCACAAATTGGCAATTAAAATTAGAACGCGCACATAAATTCAAGAGCATCAAACCCGACCCCAAAACCGAAACCGAACCGAACCGAAAATAATAATAATAATAATAAAGAGCATCGTCGGCGACAAAACGTTGTCACTCGACTGGTTTTTAATATATTTTTTCTTCCCCACCCCATCCAATTTGTTGCACAACCGACCGTCCGACCGATGTCCAACTGGTTTTTCCGAGAGTTCGGTGTTGAAACATTGATAAACGCGACTAATGTGGGCGTACTTGCTCAAGATCGGACAACTATCGTTGTCAAACGCGACGCTATCTTGCTTTCCACTACTACACTGGTACACATGGTACACATGGTACACATTTGCTAAAAACGTTCTGAAATCCGTATTATACAATAATCGTAAAAACTATATGGCCACAAGCTTTGTTCGACTACTCATTCCTTTGCCCAATTTTGTTCCAGCTAATCCCTCGCGATTCTATGGCACTTTTCTCAATACACTAAAACCGCGGCTAGCCAATCTGGTAACTGGAGCGTGTTATCCGGGCATCTATTAGCCCCACTCACTCCATTTATCCGATCGGGATACCAATCCAAGTCTCGATACCATTCCACCTGCCCGAAAGTGAAGAAGTCTTGTCAATTACATTGAAAATTTCACATTTTAGCCTGGTCCGCCGCTTTGCCACAATCATTTACACTAAATCACTTAAGTGTACAAGTGTCCGAGGACCGCCCAAAAAAAAAAAAGAAAAGGGTAAAAATTAAATGCGAAGGAAATCGCCGCCCATAGACACCCCACATATATAAAAAAAAAAAAAAACCCGGTCCCTCGGATCGTAAAAGTTTACGCATATTAAAAATAAACCCGAGCGGTTCGCATTTCAAATCAGCGACTACTTTTGCAGAGGGGTCCGCACTAATTTAGCCAGCTCATCTGCGATTGGTCGAGAGCGCCAGGTGGTCGGTCACCTTACCACCGGTCTAATGCGCCTGAAAGGCCCGCTTAATCTCCGCTCCCCAGACGATGCATCCAGTTTTCGTATCCCCCTCCCCCCCCCCCCATTCATCGAAACCCCCGACCGGATCTCCAGAATCCCCCGATCTGCGTGAGGAACATCCTGCGACCTGTGGAGCCAGTGTTGATCGCTCGGAAAAATAGCTATTGGTTTTATTTAAAAGCTATGATAAAAATCCATGAGGTTATATCTGTTCATATCTGCTAATATGTTTTAAATCAATCAAAAATGCTTGTTATTCTTTAAAGTTTTTTTTGTATATTTAACTTGTGCTATTGCTAACGATTGTAACATATGAAATGCTCGATCAGTCACACAATTTCAGCTAAATTCTATCCTTTTTCCGGCCAAGTTCTGTCCGCACTGGACCGGCGTCTTGGCCAACCTGGTACACTTGGTCGACTTGGGCAGCTTTAGCGGCGTTTCAAAGCCTGCTTGACTGCTCCACTTTGGCGGTGTTTGGCTTTGGCCTGTCCCCATCGCAGCCGGCCATCCATCCATCCATCTGGAAACTGGTTCAATGCCTGACTGAATGGGGTCCACATCCACATCCACATCCTTGCCCCGCCGAACCAAACCAAAGCAAACCAAACCAAACCGAACCGAACATAACGAGCTTTGCTTTTCGGTTTGATTTTGTGTTTCTGCTCGTATTTTTTCGCGCACAGGTGGCTGCGGCTACACTGGACAATAATAAGCCGCGAAAACATTGCTCAGTAATTTCTCGATGCGGGCACTGAGCGAAAAAGTTGTTTATACAATTTACACAGTTTATATTTATTCCATACGAAAATGAATTTTAATTAAACAGTCAAGATTCTACTATTTGGTTGCATAACAGAAAATGCCTTAAAAATATTTTTAAATTTTAATTCCCATTACAATATTTATGTTTGTAAGATCCAAATTGTTTGTTTTTGATAGAAATATTCTATATTTTATTGAGTAAATGTCTAAGCTCCAGCATCTTAACTGAATTTTCTCTCAGTGTGATCCAAGACGGGACTCTGGAGCAACCGGTTTTCTGGAGCGGCACCACGATTGCCCGACTCAACAGAGGATGCTGATCACTCGGCGGCGATAAGCGATCGAGGGCAGTCCGAGTGTCCCGCCCCCTGCCGCACCCCGCCCCTGGATAGGCAAATTATTGATGCCCAGTCCCCAGTTTCCATTCCCCCAATTCCCCCAATTCACCCGTCGCCCCAGAATCCTGTAGCAACCCGGATCCCAGAACTCCCGGGAGAAGATGGACAACGGCCGGCAGTCAACACTTTCGCAGCCTGGCGAAGATCTCGCATTTGGCCCATTAATCATGGACCGCCTGATGCTGCTGCTGCTGCGGCTGCTGGTGTTGTTGGGATGTTGGTGATGTGGATACTGGGATGCTGGCCTGGACGTGGACGCGTCTGCCTCATTATGCCCGTTTAATTGAAATGTCATAGAGAGGCCATTGGAAAATTAACAAGCGTTTAACCTCCGCCTTCATTGCTTCATTTTCATCTCGCACTATTTATTGCTCAATTTTTTCGCATTGAGCGAGTTTTGTAATTAATCAAAGTATTGGAAAATGGATAGCCATTACTTCGAATTGGATTAATGTTTATACTTTGTGATTGCATATTATTTTAATTATTTAATATAAATATAAATTACTTCGAGATACCTTCCTGCGCTACACAAATTTTACAATATTTTATTATTTTTTTATTATCGTCCCTAAATGTTTTCATACGATTTTCATGCTAACGAACTTGATTTGCAATCACTTAACCGAAATTGAATCAGGTGACCTGCCAAACGAAACACTGCAACTAAATTGCAAGAATTTATAAATAATTTAAGTATTCCCCCCCCTTAAGCGGAAATATGCTTTATTTAATTTCACTGTTTCTGTTCTGCTGTTTGTGTAAATATCGAAAGGGAGTCAGTCCAACTGGCAGTTGCGAACACCCCTTCCCGCCGACTTAAGCCCCTCTTGGCAGCTGTCCCTGTGTCGTACCGTTCTTGGGGGCTAACTCAGTCGACGTGTTCTGTGGCCCCCTCATAGAGTTCATACAGTTCTGGAATGCCCCTACACTGGAGAAAAATCAAGTTTATATATATTTTAAATCAATTCATGAAAATATTAAGACGATCCTTTGGTATTTGAAAAACTGATGCTTACATGATAGCTATATATGTCACATATTATTTTTTTTTTTTCGAGCTAGAAAAGACTTGAGTGTATTTTTCTCTCAGTGTCTTTGGGGCGAAGTAAAGGCCTCGCTGCGCTTCCGCAGAATCACTTAACGCTTGATTACACCGATTGACGTTTTGACGAGGCACTGATGCTGCACAAGTCGATGATGATGATGATGACGACACGAATGCCGCTGATGTTGCTGCCGTGCTGCTGAAGTTGCTGCTGCTGCTGCTGCTGCTGCTGCTGCTGCTGCTGTCCCTGCCATTGCTGCGGTTGTCCTGGCGGTTGTTCAGGTTGCAGGTTGCAACAACCGAATTATAAAGGGGAGCCTTGGACAAAAAATTAAAAAATAAAAAAGAAGGGCGGAAAAGCAGAGTTGTGGAACCGTTGAAAAACTGAAGCCGGCTTTTAGACTTTAGACAACTGTTGAGGGCGAGGCCGCCGATGATGTTGCTGCTGTTTGCGTTGCTGCTGGCGAGCAACTTGATGTTGCTCTTGGCTGCTGACGCTGCTGTCGATGGTGACTAGAGCGTTATTACATATTATGGGACGGGATCGGGACTCTGGACTCGGGACTCGGGATTTGGTGGAGTGACTGGCGGTTGTCGATTAAAATGTCATTGCATTTTGCTGCCGTTGGTCGTCGATGTGTTGGATGCGTTGGATGTTGATGCTCCCCAGCCGGGTAGTTGCTGCCTTGTTTTTTATTTGGTTGCTGCAGGGATTCTAGGTGTTGCCGCTGCAAATTTAGCTATCCACACAAGCGGCAGATAGTTGCAATGTTGCAGTTGCTCTTGTTACCAGTGAAGAGGTTTTACGTGGTTTTATGTTACTGTAGGCACTGTGATACCATTTGGTGGTTCGAATTTTATTTTTGCAATAACTTTAAGCGCAGACTTAATAGATGAGCTTATATCAATGCAAAAGTGGCAAAATGGGTTAGCTTAACCAAAGTGATAGTTTTTCTGTCAAGTGCTGTCGTTCAAAATCAAATGTGAGATCTAGTGCAATAGCGACTTTAAAAGAATAATTCTCTACTCAATTGTTGCTGCAGATGTTGCTTATGTTAATGTCGCTGCTGGCAAAGTTTTCCGGATTGCAGTTGTCAAAAGGGATTTTTCCACTTGTCTTTGGCAGACTTTTTATGACGAACGCGGATTATGCCGAGCTGTCGCTCAAAGCGAGAAATGTTGCATGTTTGCTGCGTTTCGCCCAGCGACTCCCTTCGCTTTTCACAATTTTCCGAGATTTTCTCTTGAAGTGACTGCCGTTTGACCGACCTTGTGTGCGTCACTTGACGCTGCAATTGCGCATTGACAATAGATGGAGTAAAAGAAAATGACCCAAAATTGTCTCGTTATCAAAATGTAAGATTTGTCACTTATACTGTAGATTGTAATACGTATTTTTCTAATGATTATGGTTATATTTTTTTTTCACCTTAATGGCTTCGCTTATTTGTTTTCTTTTTTTTTTTCTTCTGTGAATAATTAACCTGCAGGTTGAATTGAAACTAGTAAATGGCAGCTGTTTTAAATCGCCGCAGGAGCAGACAATTTGCGACAATCAAACCAATAATAAGTTGGCAAGAAGTCGACAACGAAAAAGCGAAAATGCTAACAAATAACAAGCCGCTTTGAGTAACTACTCGAGTTGGCTAACTCGCCAAGTTGTCAGTGGGCAAATGGCAAGGAAATGAAACGAAACGGAACGAAAATAGTCATCATCAACTATGCAAATTGTCAGGAAATTTTTCACTTACTTTGCCAATAGTTTGTGTCGGGAAAATGCGGGAAAAAGTGACCTGCTAATTAGCTGGCGGTTGCAAATGACCAAAGACATCAGTGTCATTATCAATATCAACAAAATGTATTATATTTCCCTAATTTTTTACTTTGCCAAGGAAAAGCGTTGGCAAACAACCATTACGCCAATCGATACATCGATTTCCAAGTTATGGGGTGGCAAAATGTCACATGCAGACCAATGCTTTTGCCCAAGATGATGGCATGTTGTGGAATTTATGAGGGATTGGGTTGTCCACGGAGCTCCGGTTACTCAAATGTTGTCTGGATTCCTCCATTGTCCTGACATATCTGTGCCAGACATGGCTTTCGACATAGAACTTATGTATATATATTCACTATTATGTATGTTGTACATTGGTGGACATTGCATTGGGATTGTAAGGATATTGACAAATTTAAAGCTAAGGATGATAAATTTTTTAAATAGTACAAGTAATTAATACACAGGATACACACAAATTCGAGGCCAGTACACGTTGCATTTCTATTGTATTCTCACGACTACTAAAATATTGTTTGTCTATTCGATGTGCAAATGTTATACAATTTTATTTTACAGATAGCTCATTGCTTTTTGTCAAAGACAAATGTTAGGTGAATTTGTTATCGCCGCTTGGCCAAATCGAATTTCGATTTCAATTTTTGTGGAAGGGAGTTTATTTTTATTAAGCATTTGATTGTCTGGCTAGATAAATTGTATGGCATATATGCCAGAAACCAATTGCAATCTTCCCTGCGTCCTATGCATAAATAATACACCAAGCACATCGAATTTCGGGTGAGACAAAGGGTGGTGAATAAAACAAAATTACGCATACGCCATGTGGGCCATCTCAAAAGGGGAGTGTGTGAAACATTTTGGCATTGGCATTTGCCATGAACACTGAACACTGAACACTCTCGCAGTTTTGCTTAATAATTTATTATGCCTTGGCAGTCACAAAAGTCACAGGGAAGCGGAGAAAGGAGAAAGGGGGAGAATCGAGAGAGTTATATACATTGGAGACATTTTGTTACATATGTTTCATTTGCGCGTCTGTTTGTGTAATTTACAGTCACACAAAACCGCAAATAAAGTTGCCAACATTATGGTTCAAGCACTTGGGAAGGGAATTCGAAAAAAGGGGGCGGGAGAAAGTAAGGCGGAGTAGAGCGAAAGAGAGAGATAGAGAGAGAGTGAGTTAAAGGGGCTAGCGAGGCCACATGAAATGAATGCAAAGACAAAACGCTAAAAAGTCAACAAAAGGGAGCGAGTCTCAATAAAGGGTTGAAAATTCGAAGTGCACTTCAAAAAACAAAAAAGGAGTCTAATTTGAATGCTCACTAGTAGAAAGTATACTAAATTCGAAAATTGTTTGATGGTATGTACTAAAAGTGATATTTCCACAACTATAAACGTATAAGTATAGTACATTCCAACCCCCCTTTTTTTTCAGTGTGCTAAACAGTGGATTGAAAGGGGAGCCAGCGCATACATTATGACAATAACATGTTGTTGCTACTGCTTTCGGGGTTGGGTCTATATTATTTTTTCTAGGTTAGCAGTTTGAAGCCCCTACTTCGATGTGGGTTGGCTCTAGGAACGTTAACCGTTATGGCAAAGAGTTCTACCATTACGACCGCATGCCGCAAAAAGCGCAATTGCAAAATAATTGAAAGCACTCCAATGAACTCTGACCCCCTCACCTTCTTGCACCTGGGCGACAGAAAAAGGCAAGGAAACCCCTTGGCGCTGCTCATTTTATTGATTTTATTTGACAGAGATAGTGGTTTTAGCCGAGGATGGGAAATATAAGTATTTACTGGTGATAAATATCGATGGTCGTGCCTTAAATGATTAGTTTTTGAATTACATTTAATATGGCCCTTGATTGATTAAAATTGTGAATAAATTATTGCAATACATTCCGATGTTATTGAAAAATATGAATGTGAAATATTTCCATTAATTGAGAACAACAACATTATTAGTCTTTTAGCCATTTGAATTACTAATTTGGTACATTTTTCTAGAACATCAATAGAGGAATAAGACCTGAAACTCAATAGTCTAACTTGAAGTTGAACAAGTTTCGGCGCCCACAAGAAAGGCCCTTCAAAAGTGAAATTTCCGCACTCAAAGCATATTGAAAACATGTCTGGATATATATTCATATATACATCGACATATCAGTATATGTACATATGTATGTATAGGAAGAGCAACCGTAGCAACAAAGGACATCAACATTTTCAATAGATTTCCGCTAACAAGATAAATAGTTCGAGTTAAAGTTAGACAAGCAGGAGGAAAATGGGTTGGAAGATGGTGAAAGACAGGCGGAAAATGGGAGGAAAAGCTGGCTAAAAAGAGACAGAGCTACAAAGCCAGTGGAAGTGTTCTTGAAGACACAACAAATGGAAAGCCAAAAGAGCCATGGAATGCGAGAAAACCAGCAACAGACGTCAGAAATCGCCAGGAAATAAAAATGGAAAGAGAGAGGTGCTATGGCTATGGGGGATAGAGATAGATAGATAAATACATAGATAGTATACGAAGGGGACGGGGGGACACTTTGCCATTATTGATATCAAATTGAAAGTGGCTTAAGTGGCTTGGTCAAAGCCAGCGAGAGAAAAAATTGACAAAATGAAATGCCGGAAAATATGTGTGTTTTCATGCTGGACAGGATGAAAATCATATTTGGGGGAAAATGCCATCCCAGTTGCTCATATTTAATATCCTGGTTAAATATCCTCCCACAGCTTCCTATTGATTTTCCACCTTTCCACGCAACCATTTTTCCAATGCGCCCGCCACATTTTCATTTCCTACTGCAATGATTTTCCTTTTCCTTTCTTTTTTTTCGTGTCTCTCTCCTTTGCCGGCTATTTATTTTGGCCCTCTTTTGACACCAGCCGTAGAGCAGAGGAAAAACACACTCCTGTCTGCCATCGTCATGAAGAAATTTGTAATAAAAATTCAACAGCAAATGAGAAAAGCTCACACATACACGAGGCGAAACGGGGGGGAGCGGTTGGTTTGTTAAGTTTTCCCCTTGACTGCTTTTCTTACCGTTCTTACCGTTCATACCGTTCCACGTGCCAAACTATGGCAAAGCCTCCTTTTTCTCCGAGTTTTCATCTCGGTCTTCTTCTTGTCCTAGGTCACATTTAATAAGATGGGTAAGGCGAAAGTTTGAGACAGCCCATGGGTTAACGGGCAATCGGGGTTGGCTTAATGGAATATGGGAGTAAGTTTTTCCTATTTTGATTACCGACATTTTTTGAATCAAAACTTGCAAATGGTCCAGGAAAAACTTAAGCTTCATCAAGTCTTGATCGCTTGGCAAGAACTTGATTTAACTGGAGTATTATTCTATCTGATTATTTCTTACCAATAGTTGGTATTGTCCTTCAATCGACTCTTTTGTGTAACGATTTATTTGACCGCTTGCTTCTCATGTGTAAAACCCTTTATGGCAAGGTGCACTTATCGTTTTTATTCTTACTTAAATAAATATTTATTGCACTATTTTTTTTTACACTTACCAATTTCTTGACTACCCTTATTATAGTTAATGGTTCCGAAAACTGCCGCATAAAGACGAAATATTTGAACATTTAAGCAAAAGACCGAAAAAAAGTTGCAGTTGGTGGAAAACGCCGTGACGGGGAAATTTAAACCGAACATTTCGAGCGCCGAAGAAGTGGAAGTGGTAGCCATAAATGAAAATAAAGTTTAAATTGCAGAAAAACATTGCATAGAAATTGCTATTTATTCAATGTTGGCCATCGCCAAACTGCAGCTGTGCCAAATTACAAGTTAAGCGAAAACTAGAAAACGAAGTTGCGGACCGAAAAGCGTTTTGGAGGGGGCTCAAAACCGAGAGGAAACTAAATCGGAACCAGCTTAATGTCATTAAATTAGAGCCCGAACAAATCAGCCGGAAAAGCGAGGCGAGCAAAGTACCCACCACGACTTTCCCCCACTTTTCATTTTTTGGCAGAGTCATAAAACATGTTCGTCGTAGAGCTTAAAAACAAAAAACCAAAAAAAAACAAGGATAAGAAAAACAAAATATGAGTCACAGAAGGCGCCGCAAATCAACACGTAGACCCAGAACAAAAACTAACCTAACCCAAGCAGTTGCGACCCTGACCCCACGGATCCCATACCATAACGCATTTGTTCGGGGTTATTTTAACCCTTTGCCAGTTGTTGTTGAGTCAACTATTGAGAATTTCTGTTTGTGTTTCTTGGGCGAAAAGTCCCGAGATTCGGGACTTGGTCGAACATTGCATCACCCATTAATTTGGGGTGTGTTAGGTTCTTAAGGATTGTTTGCCATTTACAAATATGGCTTATTTATCATAGAACTAAAGTGTTAAACAAAATTATTAAAAGTTTTAATTTTTTGTTTGCGACCTCAGAAGTTAGCCAAGTCCATCATACACCTATTGGACCCTCGACAACTTTTCACATAAATCACACATGTCTGGGTAGTATCATAATAACAAGCAGGACCCAAGTTTACGCCGGGGAAAAACGCGTGGCAGCCTTCAAGAGCAAGTGCGGAAATGCGGTTTGGCTTTGGGGGGGGTACCAGATCCGGGAAGCCGGGAAACCGGGTAACCGGAACCGAATCTGAATCTAGATCTGGACTTTTATTGGACGGCTTTTCTGGGCGGGCTGACAATTATGAAATGCGCTCCGAGTGGAAAAACAACACGAGGGCAACTGTCTAATGAGAAAACAAAGTCAGACGACAGCAGCGTTGACAGTTTTTTGTTGAATTGGCAAGGAGAATGGTGGGGCGTGGAGAAAATACGAGAGATATTCGGGTAGGAAAGAATAAAAAATAAATAAAAAACGAAAGTGGCATACAAAAAAAAAAAAAAAAAAAATAAACATGTGCCAGCATTTTCCACTCCACTCTCTCATTTCTTGGCCACGCACGCAAAAATGTGTTGCCCGCTTTTCCGGTTCTGTTTTCTTTCCCTTCACCTTGCCGCGACTTTTGCGAGTGTCCGAGGCATGCAAAAGCTTTTCTAATACCAAAGAGGACAACATAACCCCCTCCCCCCCCCCACCAGCACCGCTGCGACCATTTTCCTAACCATTTTCCTTTAGCACAGCGAGACAAATATTAATAAAATATACAACTATTAGTCATTGGCCCGCTGTTTGTGTATGTTGGGTCTTGTATTTTTAATATGCGAGACAGAATAAATATTCATAAAAGTGGCTAAGCACAAGGGGTGCTGTTTCGTGGGAGGGGGCGTGGTCGTGGGCGCAAAATAGAGGCGGGGCGCAAACACAGGAGCGGCAAAGTCAAGGCGAATAGAGTATAGGCCAATATGAATATTCTTTGCAAGTTTGTTTTCTGAGCTTTATGAGGAACTATGTTCCATAGTTGAGTGGGTATAAATATGTATATAATTAAAATGAATCAACATTCATTTTCCCATATTTCACCGTTTAGTGATAAATAATTATCTCGTACATATATTTGGCATTTTAAATAAAGCTCTTTTCTTAAAAAAAAATATGTATAATTTCGATGAAGTGTGAGCGCTTTCCGTTGATGGATAACCCATAAAAAAACAGGCTAAGCCTTTGTAAGCAAGATTTCCACGAAATTCCCTGGCCCAGCCCCGCCCACCAGGATGGAAAACAAACTTCCACCCACACCGCCATTACACGCAGAAGAACCACCCACCACATCCTGCGAGTCAACTAACAATAAGACTGACGAATGTTGGGCCATAAAAATAAATACCTGCTGACATTTTTCATTGTAAATATTTTGTAGCTGCTGACGCGCCAAGCCAAGTGACTTGAATGTGGGCGTGTATATCTTATATATATATGTATGTGTATATAAACATATATATATATATGGATATATGTGTGTGTGGGCGGTGGGTGTGGCCGCCCCATGGTGCGAGGTGTGCGTGAAAAAAGGTTTTTCCTCACGCAGTCAGTCAGACAACGCACAAAAAACATTTTTGAAGACGATGAAAACTTAGCAGGATATTATACACACTGAAAAAGTCCAGAGCTGTCATTACTTAATTTTTCACATTTTATTATTTAAAGCTATCAATTATGTTGGAAATTAAAAGGGATTCATTTTGTATTAATTAAATTATACAAATGCAATTATCTCGATTGTCTGTAAACCCCTTTTTACAAACTTAAATGACAACGATAGGTTAGGTAGCCCCCATTTTCTTTGCGTGCATAGCGAGGGGGTCATTTTCCGGGTAGCGGGCTGATTTTCCAGGCGACTGGGAAGGGGGTGAGTTCTAGACAAATGGACGTACGTTCTCTGGGTGTGTGCGTTGATCAACGTCATTATCATGCTGTCCGTCGCTGTCTTCTCCTTTTCATTGTTGTCCAGGTCATTACGGCCAACACCGAAAGATAGAGGAAAATTGGCAAGAGCGGCGGGGAAAATGAGGAGGAAATGTGGAGGGAAAGTGCCATGATATGTGGGTGTGTTTCATTCGGTTTTCCCTGTTTTTCTCCAGGGCCGGGCATTCATCATCAAGTGCGGAGAACTGTGCACGGGTCAAGCAAATAGCCCAACTGGAAAAATGCACAGGTTAAGCATACTTAACCCGAAGATATCAATTCCAAAGTAATGATATACAAACACCCTTGGCACCAATGTCCAATCTAAAAATTACACAAATCAATTTCCACTGCTAAGCTGTGAAGTGTCGTTCACTATTCTACAATAGTTAAATGAAATTTAGAAGAGAATATACACTTTCATGGAATGCATAACAAAATATTAGTCTGTTTATTGGTTGCTCAAATTTAAGATATTAAAATGAATTGAAAACACTTTTTTTTTTTTCGGCCGCTTTGTTTGTTTTTTATGCCGGCGTATCGTATATGTTCTGCTTTGTGTGCTTTAATAATTTTTTGGCCGTTTGATGTTGAATTATTTTGCATATTAATTGGCCTAATTGAAAAGTGCGTGCGTGTTTTCCCTTTGTGCCTGTGTTGGTGGTGGCCTTTCAATCATTTTCAATAAACCGCAAAGGCGACCCTCGGTCCGTCACCCGCATCCACGGGTCGTTTGATGGGTTTTAATTATTTCTAGTCATAATGCCACTATTATTAATAATAACAATTTCGCCGAATAAACGATAGGGATCCTCTTGCTATTTGTGGGCACGCGTCTCATTTAAAAGTCATAATGTCTAATAGAAAACGACAAAAAAAAAAATGCATAAAAAGCGGGGAAATGTCGAGAACAAACATTAAAAAAAAAAACGACAAAGCAGTAACAACGGTGCTGTTAAAATATCATCTTCCCAAGACGCAGCTTCAAATTCGTTTGAAATGCGCGCCACATAAATCATTCAACTTTTTATTCGATACTTTAATTGCAGTCTGCATTCAAATTTACTTACTTCCTTTTTTTCCGCATTTATAGCGGGTGTGTCATGCGACATTTTAAACATTCATTAATAAATTACTGACATGCGGGCGTTTAGTTTAGCGTTGATCAGTAAAAGTAGACGAAACTCACTATTTGAATCGTATGTTTGGTTTGATTTAAATTCAATTAGTCAAGTGACAAGATGTTTTCAACTTCTTTAGTTAAATTTAAGCTAAAAATTAAGCTACATTTGAAATTACTTCATGAATGAATTCCCATTCTCTTATCACCATTTTCTGAAATCTTTCTGCGGATGAAGTGCTTCTTTAATCGCATAAGCATTTATTAATTGAAGGCAAATCCAATTTCCATACATTTAGGCAATCTTCCATGACCTCCGACGCCGCGCGCACGCCTCATCAA